>NC_064278.1:1200000-1500000 GCF_003254725.2 Canis lupus dingo
ACCAGGAGTTTAAAAAGTAGAGATTATTATAGTATCGGTTTAAAATAGCTAGCAATGAATCTACAATCCACCTTATCATTTCTTGGATAGTTTTAGAAGAATTGTAGCCAAGCTCAGCTATAACCATATGAGAAATTTAAGTGTAGGGCCTACCTTTCTTTAATGAGGCCTCTAGAGAAGCTAATTCTACAGCCTTTGGAAACACACTGACAATATTTAATAAAATTTACATGAAATTCTTATGGAAAGAAAGATTTAAATGTCTTAATGAAAAACATTATCCTCTCTATAGAATCGGGGAATTGGTCATTCGGTGGTGAGAACAGGGACTGCCCTCTGCGGGGTCCCATACAGTTAACAAACTTTATTTTACTGACTCTGTTGTGAGATATATAAGGCAAGTACAGTGCAGGAAATATGGTGCCAGCAAATAATATGTGTTTAATAATTTAGTTTGTTAAATTGGGACTTCACAAAAACCCTATAAAACAGATAACACTGTCTCTGTTTTGCAGTTGAGGAAAAGGACTCAGAGAAGTAAACTAGCTTTCTCAAGATCACACAGCAGAGACCATTTGGAAACACAAGTTGATATGAATGCTTCCACAGAGAAATCTATACTGGGACTTCTTTGCTTTTAAGGAGATTATTTGTTGAATTTTCTATTTTCAGGTATTTTCTTACACCGCTGACAAAGAAATCCGAACTGACGACTTGTGCTTGGATGTGTCTAGACTCAGTGGACCTGTAATCATGTTAAAATGCCACCACATGAGAGGAAATCAGTTATGGGAATATGATGCTGAGGTATAGTCTTTTCCTTAATTTACTTATTATTTAAAGCTTAAACTCAGTTATATATTTCAAGTGCACTTAAATCCTAAGCTATTTTTTCTGCACTGGAAGAACTGTATTTTCAAGCATACAGGCTTCTAACTGATAGCGTTAGAATGGTATAGTATAGGTTTTGTCAAATGAGTTCATTAGCATAAAAAATGAATAAGAAAAATAAGGTCATTTTTAAGTGCTTAAAACATGTTAGCATGTTTACATGCTTAACATAAGGAGCCAGCTGTGCCTAACTGACAGGTATGTATGAAGATGCACACTATAGGACGATATCAACAATATTTCCATTTTTCAAATTCCAAATTTTACACTGTTATAATCTAATATTAATGCTTCTCAATTTAAGGGAAAGAAGAAATAAGCTGGTAAGATTAGCATGAATGCTCTTTATAATAGAAAAATACTTTGCAAAATTCATTAATAAGGCACATAATCAGGTAAGGGGCGTTTTCTCAATATAGCACATCTTTCTGATAGAAGAGAGGGAGAGAAAACAATAAAATTACTGTTGGGGATTTATAGTCAGGCAGTGTGTAAAAATCAGATCAGCCATCAGATGGAGCTAATAAAAAAGAAATATTTTCTTTTCCATAAGGAAGTTGCCTTGAAACAGCTTCATTTCTTTCAGTTCCCTTGGCTTAGCAAAATGAATTGGGTCATCTGTATTACATTTTCCACATTATTAAATTGCTGGTGACTTATTTCAGATAAGAAACTACTCTTGCAAGATAAATAATGCGCTAGAGCCAAATGAGTTTCACAAATGCAGTGATCCACCTAAGTGTAACATTTTTAAGACCGATCTACGGAGTTGTTGATATTATTGATACTGCAACAAGGTCTTCTTTTTAAAAACTTTTTGAATGTCGTTTCAATTTGCACGATGTAGCTTTTTAGCAGGACAACTTACTGAATTTTTATGTGATTTGAAACTGATTATGTAGGGGTAAAATTATGTGCCCCTAAAATTTATATAAGATAGCCAAGCTCTTTGAACATAAAACACTCTTCTTCTGGGACATAATGAAGGGCAAACATCCTAAATCTTTCACGCAATACACCAGTGTGCTCTATTCAGACTCTTCCCTCTCCAATACCTCATTCACCTTCGTTTGACCCCCACGTTTTTCTCTTGAGCTCTCATCATCACCACCTTTCCTATTAAGGCTGCAGAAGATATTTCCTTCAATAATACATGGGGGTAAACCTGGAACCTTGGCTTCCTCCCTCTTCCAAGAGGAAAAATACAGATAAATGTACAGATAAAGGAGAAATTCTGCACGTTGTATTTTTTTAAGAAATTTTTTTGTTGTTGCTGTTGCTCCTTAATTTTCATCAGGAGCCCAGGATTTTATTGGGCTTGCACTAAAAATAAAGAAATCTAGCATATGTTTCTACGGAAAGGGGAATGAGTATATATACTTTTATAAGATGAAGAGGGTTGCATTTCAGAATACTACTTTTAACCTTCAAACTTTAATTTTGGAGCAGATAATGGCTGCTATAGTCATAACTCAGATTCTTTAATTTCTGAAATAACTATATTGTTGGCATGTAGCTATATTTCGTTGATGTTTTAATCAGCCAGTAGAGAGATTGTTGAATACTAAGGGATTTTGAAAGAAAAGAGAAAAAAACAGGTTGCTTCATGTAGGAATTAAAAATGGTTTTTGTAAATTTACTATTTTGGATAACTAGTAGTTATCTACTGTAGGATTTTTCCAGCATTCTGATATTTTGTATCATGGAAACTTTGTTTCTAAAACACACACCAAAAAGCTCATAATATACCAAAAAAGTCGAGAAATGGTTCTCAAATAAACAGTCTGATCATTGTAATGATTACATAACACAGCTTACTTTACTCTCCTATATGTTTATGTTTTCAAAATTAAATTGTGATGTTCAACTTGTCTACATTTAACATTTTAAATTATAGTGTAGATTTTTTTTGCCAAATATATGAATGTCTAAATCATGATGTGGAGAAGTCACAAAAGAATAAGTGTAGGAATAATGAATTGCCTTTTTGGAAATTTCAGCTGTGAAATAAGATTTTATTTGTGAAAAAGTCAGAAAGAAAGAGACTTTTTTTTTTTTTTTTTTTTTTATTAAAGAAATTGAAATACAGTACTTGGAGTCACTTTAGTCTACGAATAGTCCCAAACCCAGGCCACCCAAAGTATGATTCTGGGAATAGTAACAACACCTGGGAACTTTTTAGAAATTAGGAATCTGAGATCCCTACCAAACACACTATTTGGGAATCTGCATTTTGACAAATTCCCGGGTCATTTACATACATATTAAAGTTTGAGACAGATAGGTCTAGACAGTGGCCAAACATCTACTTATCTTCCTTAGTCTTTTTATACACTGTTGGAATTGTTGCAAAGTCAGGAAAAAGCATAAATACGCTTTGGAAAATGGCAGGCCTCCAGGAGAGACAGGGGAAGGATAGGGAGCAGAAGGGTGAGGGGTGCTGAGATGGGAGAGAGGAGTCCCTGCCAAGGAGCACTGGTCTTCTGGCGTCTGACCCATGGGAAGTAGAAAGTGCTGCTTGCTACTTCTTTAATTTGATTCTTTAGCTACTGCTGTCAAAGGCAGAATTATTTTTCTTTGAGAAACCTCGGAGGTGGTTGCTATCAAAGCAGAATAAAACTTGGTGGAGTTCACGAATTACAAGAGTTAAAACTTTTCTTAAAGTCCTGTTGTTTCAGCCTTTATCAGGAGGAGAGTAGGCCCAAGATCACACCACCCGGGCGGGGACGAGAGTTCAGTTCTAATAACACACTCAAAGACAGCTAGTCATCAGCTCAATTGGGAACCTCGCAATGTGAACGGATCAAATATTTCACACTTTATCACCCACAGTACTTTTTTTCTCCTTTTAAGATTTTATTTATTTATCCATGAGAGACACACAGAGAGAGGCAGAGACCCAGGCAGAGGGAGAAGCGGACTCCCTGCGGGGAGCCGGACATGGGACTCAATCCCGGGACCCCGGGGTCACACCCTGGGCTGAGGGCCGGTGCTAAACCACTGAGCCACCCAGGCGTCCCAGTACTTTCAGGTTTAGAAAAGCAAGTCGTAATTAGGAGCAGAATTACTAGAATATCCAGAGGAGAAAAACTGAAACTGTATCATAAAGCCTCAAAATATAGAGTCTATCAAGTTTGTTTGCTTCTTAGGTGAGCAGTGGGGAGAAAGAGGAGGGAGTAAAAGTTCTTGAGTGTCTATGCTTTCATCTGTTTTCTCAAGCAATTCTAACAATAGCCCTATAAGATAATATTATTATTTGTGCTCTCCCCATTAGTAATTGTAAGCTTAGAGTGTTAGATAGCTCCTCTCGGTTTAGACCCCAGGTTTCTGGCACTGAGTCCAGCCATCTTTCTACTACACTGCATGGCCTCTTGAGGTCACTGAAACACTAGAAACAATTAGGTACTTTGAGTGATGCTGCTCTGATAAGCAAAATGTATATACTATTTTAAATGAAAGGAATTATTTAATATTATCATTTATTTGTGCTACCAAATTTTATTCACGAAGAATTTCTCCTTTCCTTAATAATGGGGAAGATGTTCTGCAACAAACATTGTCTATTTAGATGAAGTCTTGAAACTACTTTGTCAGTATGGTCTAATTGCTTACAAACTTTACACATATTCCTAAACAATTAATATCTAACTGCTTCTCCTTTTCTTTGAAGGAAACTAAGCAGAGGCTTAGTAAATACATGTCTTGGGCCTACTTTGATTTGAAATGTAGAAGTTCCTACTTTCTTAGCTAAGTGTTTTTCAACACAGCCATGAATTTAATTTGGTGCTATTTTACAGCTGGCTAAACGTGTTTGACTTGGGGGCAACTGAGCATCATAAGCAAAACTACAAGATCCTTACCTTGTCTAGAATCTCTTAAATAAATTACCTCAACACTTTGGTGCTATGAAAACCATTGCCATAGAATTATAACAAAGAAGAAAAAAAAAGGGAACCCTAGATTTTATCTCACTGAAATATTTTAAAGAGTATTTTTACAAAGTTCTGTCGTCCATCCGTTCTATTTTATTCAGATTTTCTTATATTCTATTTGAACATTGCAGTTGTGTCCCAATCCATCTGAAATTTACATTTTTCGACAATAAGTACACATAATCACATTTTTTGAACGTCCAAGCAGCTATATACAGCGTAAGAATCTAATTTTAGAACAGAACACTTACGCTCAACAAACACTATGCAACAAAGAAAAAACATGGGAGCAAAATATGAGGCTAAAAATAAGTCTTGCTTTTCATGTGACTGAGCAAGTTGACTGAGAAAATGAATTCAATATCCATCTGTATCAAATGTTTCCCAGAGTCACAAGATAAGGGATTTTTTTCAGGAGGCAAAATATGTCAGATTGATATTTACTGAAATCACAGAAGCTTGAGTTTAGACTTTACTTAATACCTCCTTTTTTTATTTACCTTCATCAGAAAGCAGGTAAATGGCAATATAATTTCAAGGTAAGTAGTAATCTATAGTGGCAACCCGCCCTTTCCCCGTGTAGCACTCCTAGTAAAGAGTGGCTCAATTTACCTTTAGAAGGCTGTGTGTATCTTACTAGTATTACCTGTCTGTATTCCCACTGACCCATAGCTGTGGTTTCTTATGTAGACTCAACTAGTGAATAGGAATTTCAATAGTAGAGTATTATAATTTTAGTTTTTGTGTCTTAAACATTTACACTTAGTCTTTAGAATACTCATATTCTGTTCTAAAGAAACACAGTTCACCTTATCAGGACATCATAGTTATCATTTTAAATAACAACTTTGTTATATTAATTGTTTTGAATTATGATTTTGTACTTCATCAATAGGGGAAATCTTACTACCTTAGCTATTAAATATCTGTAACGGTCTATTTTTTCTTATTTTGTTTATCATTATATGTAATAATTAGTTGATTTTCCTTTTAAACTTTTTAACTCTTCCAACTAAACTTCATCTTAGTATGACATCTTTTAAACTGAGGCCTGTATAGTTGATTCTTTAATTGACCATGCAGTCACTACTATTTGTTAATTAAATTATCAAGTTTTCCACTTAGTGCTTTTTAATAAAAAGGTAGAAAAGTATGACTTGATTTTACAATTTGAAAGTCTTACTTTGTCATTTACTTTGTTTTTGTAGTCTGATTTCAATAGTAATTGCCTCTTCAAAAGGACAGATTTAGGGATACTCCATGACACATTTTGTCTCAAATAGCAAACCATATAGATATGTTTAAAGATGGGAATTATTAATCATTTTCTTGCACATCTTAAAATAATATGGCTAAAATTCTGTCATGAAATACTAGTGCTTCATACCTCAGAGGAGAAAAATTGAGTACTGCTTGTAAACAAAAACCAGTACTAGCTTAGGGTTCATATTACCCTGTTTTCAGTCAATATTTTAAATGAAGCAAAGGAAAAGATACTTGGCAGTATGCTTCATGTCAGCTGGTATGTCACATTACTTTCAAAACTGAGTTAACATGACAGTCTTCCAAAGTTGTGAGAGCCATTTGCAACAAGTATGGTAAGGGCTGGTATGCTTAAAAAAGAATATTTAAAAGAAAAAAAAATGTACACCCAGTATAAACATATGCAAGGCCTTGAATAATCCGCACAGGAGAAATATTTAAATTAACTTTTTTTTTCATTTTCTTGGCTTTTTATAATTATCAAAAATACATACATAAAAATCATTTCATCTGTATTCTTTTATCTATTTCTTTCCTTATCCTATGTCAAGAAATGTTTTTAATTGGACATATAACACTGGTGTAGGTATAGTAAAACTCATATGCATACAGTATCCTGGCATATAATAAGCACAAGAAATGTTAGGTGGTACTGCTATTATTACAAAATAATTATTATAGAATTTTTAAAACTTTTCTAGTATGTTTTAAAATGTTCATACCTTTTGACCTTGTGATTTCACTTCTAAGAATCATTTCTAAATAAATGATTATAGATGTGGCGAGAGATGTTCGGAGATGTTTGTTAGAGCATTATTTCTAATAGCTCCAAATTGGAAAAATATACTTTCCGCAAATGGAAAAGTGAAATGACTTTTGGCAAATCTACATTGTAGAAACTGTGTATTTCTTATGTTTTTAGATTATTTTGATGATAAGAAAGATGATAAGACTGATAAGAAAACCCACGATAAAGTGGAAGCATGTTTAATTGGATGGCTACCATTAATAAATTTGCATAATATAAGCACAAAAATAACTGGAAAACACATAAAATATTAATATTCTTTTCTAGACAGACTACTCAGACAAATAAGTAAATAAACTTCTTTTTCAAGCAAATGGAAATACTAAATGTTTTTGTGGGTTTTTTAAAATGAAAAATACCTTTTTTCTCAATGGGATTATTTGAGATTTCTAATTTTCCTTCTGGTTTAGTGCCTTTTCAAAAGTACCAGGAGTGAAATTCTTTGAATTTTTTTCATGGTCATTCATGTGATATTATTTTAGGGGGAAATATTACAAATGTATTATTATGGAAAAAAAATATACTGTATTTATGTTCTGTAGTTATATTTTCTGAGCATAAGAAAAATCATGTTTTGTTTCATTTTAAATCAAGGGCAACTTTAGAAGTCATCTTTCTTTTTAATAACAGATTAAATTCACAGTCATTGGCACTGGGGTCTTTGATGTTAACATGACATTTACCAAGAAAAATTTGTTATAAAAAGAAACATCACTGAAGGTAGAGGATTATCAAGCTTAGGAATTTTAAACAGGAAATTTTAGACAGGAAATTCACGTAGGGTTAAAAAAACAAAACTAGCCTCCTTAACAAATCGAACTATGTAGTGAACATAGTCATTTCATAAATAAAATGTATTATATATGCTGTCATCTTTTGTATTTTTATAAACCATTCATCTACCGTTTTACTGTAGAAATTAAGTCTTTGAAATGGGAAATCCAACTATTTGTGGCCAGTAAGCTGCTGAAGGGATGTAGTCTAATTTTATCAGAATTTATTTTCTGCATTGGCTGATCAACTATGTATTTCAGTCAAAACTGAAAAAGTGAACCCTGTGGGCAGGCAGGCACTGGGCTTGACGATGTAGCAGGTCCTGGCCTTCCTGGAGCTCATGTTCCTGACCAGGAAATGTATAAAAAAACAAGAAACAAATTAATTACAAATTGTGCTGAGGAGAAGTAAGTCAAATTAAGAGCATAAGGGGAGCTGACCTTTCTCTTTTTCTGCTCTTCATTGACTTTATCATTGACATTTAGATGAAAGTGGCAGTGCCCACGTGCAACTCTTTTAGCACAGGTTAGCCATGTGGAAACAATCCGAGTACCACCCTGTACAAAGTAAAGCAAAGAGTTAAATTAAAGCTAAATTATTCCCTAGGTTTTCCCCTGGCTCCCACTCAAATTTAGGGCAAAGGAATAAAGATGCCAAAAACCATAATTGAAAACTCTCTGGATATTCAACGGTTTTGAATATCTCCTCCTCACAAAATAACCCACTGAGCACCCAACAACATTTTAGCACTAGAATGAGCCCTGAGAATATACCTCTTCCGTCCAAAATAACCTTTTGCTCAAAGTGTTTCACCGTTTGATCTCAGGCTTTTCCCCAGCTTCCCGTCTCAGCTTCATTTACCCCTACTTCATGCAGTTGATACTAAAGCCACCTAAAAGGATGTGGCTCAGAGTTCCATGGATGCAATTATTGTGACGTGTGCTTTCCATCCTCATCCAGTAGAAATTGTACGTTGCCAAGTATGATTGATTGATTACTGCCTTTGTACTTGATTTTGTCATTATTCATTATTTTCTTTGTCAAACAGACCCACACTCTTCTTCACATAATCACCCAATCCTGTCTCTCAGTAAGCAAAGTGGCTGATGGCTCCCAGCAGCCCACTGTGGAAACATGTAATGATAGCCCTTTGCAAAAATGGCTACTAAGAAACTATACAAGAATGGAAGTGTTTAGAACTATTTTCAAGAATCCTACTGATTATGTTCTCTAATAAGTTTTGGAAGTTTGTGTTGTATTGAATTTATTTTACTATTCTTGTTATGTTCTGTTACTGAAATCTAGAAACTTCTTTAAAATGTACTTAAGAAAAATCTTTATGTGCTATTTCTCCATGGAGTTATTCTTCTTTTACTTCTTAGCTGCTTATTAATTTAGAGGCTGACTATATTAAGTAGTGTTTGGTCTATTATTAATTAGTAAGTATTTTCCAGTTTTGACTTTATTTCAAATATTTATATATGCATAAATATAATTAATGGAATACATTATGACATATTAGCTCTTTTTTTAGGCTAACTATAGCCATGTTTATATAACAGTAGATTTTGCATTAGAACTGAAACAAATTAGTTAAAAGGAAAACTAACATAGCCAAAAAAATGGATTGTTTTCGGAATATTAAAATTAGTTAATTTTCTTCATTTCTATTCAGATACTTCTGTTGTGTGAAGATTTAGGATAGCTTTTCTAGAATTTATTATTTTAAACCCTGAAGCTTTAAGCAAATGTATTTTTGAAGACTAAGATGTAATTTTCAATAACTTTATAAATTATATCTAAGTATTTCTTTGTGGTTGGCTCAGTGATATAATAATAAAAGCTTTTTAAAAATTCTCTCTCTTATCACTTGTGTGATTTGTGAATATCTCCTCAGTGAGCAATAAAATGAATCATTTTTCAGTTCCTGTCAAAAACCTGTTATGGAATTTTTATAAAGAGCGCAATAAGAATATATCCTAACTCTTGATCTTGAGGGGGTTATTAGCCTGTAAATAAAGGCCATTCCATTGTGCAATACCTCCCTATGACAGCACGCGGGAAGTTGGGCATTATTCGGGTTCAAATGAACCAGTTAAAGGTTAGTAGAAGACACCGTTGAGCTGGGAATGGGCATGACCAGGCTGAATGGAGGTACGAGAGGGGTGGAGAGAAGGGGCATTGGTTTCGTTAAACCTACGTTTGAGAGGAGTTAGAAAGCTGGGAGAGTCTGGACATGTTGACCAGGGAACTCGTGCACAAGGCAATTTACACAGATTATCTTAGTCCATTTCAAAGCACAGCTGGTAGTGGGACGCCCAACAAGGGGTCTTCTTAGACTTAACTAGACATTTCGTCTCACAAGTTTGTTTTTTCTTAATAATAATAAATTTATTTGTATTGGTGTTCAATTTGCCAACATACAGAATAACACCCAGTGCTCATCCCGTCAAGTGCCCCCCTCAGTGCCCGTCACCCAGTCACCCTCACCCCCGCCCTCCTCCCCTTCCACCACCCCTAGTCCGTTTCCCAGAGTTAGGAGTCTTCATGTTCTGTCTCCCTTTCTGATATTTCCCACCCATTTCTTCTCCCTTCCCTTCTATTCCCTTTCACTATTGTTTCTATTCCCCAAATGAATGAGACCGTGTAATGTTTGTCCTTCTCCGACTGGCTTCCTTCACTCAGCATCATACCCTCCAGCTCCATCCACGTCCAAGCACATGGTGGGTATTTGTGGTCTCTAATGGCTGAGGAACATCCCACTGTATCCATAGACCACAGCTTCTCTATCCATCATCTGTCGATGGACACCGAGGCTCCTTCCCCAGTGTGGCTACTGCGGACATCGCTGCTAGAAACATCGGGGCGCAGGTGTCCCGGCGTTTCCCTGCGTCTGGATCTGGGTTCGTCTCCCAAGTTTACTTACAGATTCTGGGACAGAAAGCGCAGGTGCTGCTCTGCGCAGACCTCCCAGGAGTGGGCGCAGCCCGGGGGAGCCAGCTCCGTGGAACCGCGGCCTGTGCCAAATGACAGGGTCGCCCCCCGGGAGGGCCGTGCTTCGCTTTCCTGGCAGGTGCTCAGGATGAGGTGATCAGATGCAGGTGCACCTAACCCTCCGGAGGTTACTTTTGCCAGAAGCCGTGTTGCCTAGAAACGTGTCAGGTTGCTAAAGGATCGCAGGTACACAGTTGACTAAAGTTGACTTTTTTAAGCAGAAAAGGGCATTTTTGAATACCCATAAGTATAATTAAGCATTTTCTGACAAAGAATCCGATTCCTCAGAATGGTTGGGTAGCTCGCCCGGATCTTCACCGCTCGGAAGGGGAGAGCAGGAATTCACCTTAGGTCTAGGTGACCCTAAAATGTCTGGCTTTCTAGGCACTACATTAGGAAGGAGAGGTTTTTTGGTGAGTTGTTTGTTACCTTTTGGATGGTGGCTTTGGACTATTGATGAATTCCTTCAAAGAAAAAACTTTTTACAAAAAAAAAAAAATACTAATCTTTTACAAACGATTATTGTTTGTGTACTTGACAACCTATACTCAATCTGATCCTTAAAGTCACATACATTTAAAAAAAAAAAAGGTCTACTAGAAGCAAGCAAGGGTAAATGGCTTTTTTTGAAAGAGGACATATATATACACACAGAACCTCAAGTATGTAACAAAAATAAAGAATGTTTTGTTAATTTTTACTAAAACTTTCTAGAAAAAAATTTTTAGTTTTGTATCTTTTTTTTCAAGTTGGTTACTGGTTCATAAGGCAACAGCACTATTTCTGGCACCATAAGCATAAATCAACCATCTTCTTGCCTATCTTTGGCCTTTGGCCATTTCATCCTCTCTCTCTCTCTCTCACTCCCTCTCTCTTTGGTATAAATAGCTTTATTTTGTGTTTCGAAAGAACAACAAAGGTCTCAATCTTGAAATCCCCTTCACATCCAAAAACCTTGAACTTTTAATTTCCTGCTCGTTGACTATGAAGCATCCCACCACAAGCCTATTTATTCTCCGTTCAGGATTTCCTCAGGGCGGTGCAGCCCAATGTATGCAGTCCTAATGCAAACAAATGACAATTGTCCAGGCAATGTTTCTCCACCATTTTTATGGCATGCCCCCCATCGCATTTTTAAATCCAATGTGATATCAAAAGCCGCCTCCCACAAAAACAGTTTGTCTGCCTTTAATTTAGGTATTGGCAACAAAAGTATATAGTGCGCTTTCTTTTTGAGATATACCTGCAAATCACCTCCCATACATTCAAACACTTTTCTTCTGGTTGGCAGTTGTGCATATAAAATAATTCTAGGACACCTGGATGGCTCAGGGGTTGAGCATCTGCCTTCAGCTTCCGCCTGCTTCTCCCTCTGCCTGTGTCTCTGCCTGTGTCTCTGCCTCTCTCTGTGTCTCTCATGACTAAATAAATACAATCTTTTAAAAAAAATTCTAGGCATTGCCTGTGAAACTGAGCAGAAATATATATAATTTGTGTGCATAAATTAACATGTATAAAACATGTGGACTTAAAATGTTTATCTGAATTTGGTACTGAGAGTGTGCTTATTAATGAATATCATTATTATGCCGAAAGTAAGATACATATATGATATTTTAAAACACATGACCATAACATCTTTTTTATATTTGATATTTTATATTTGATATAAAATATATTTTATATATTTGATATTGATATTTTTAAAGATGCTTAAAAGTGAAAATCAAAATATGATGATCATACTATCAAGTAACAGGTCTTTGTTGCTATGATAATCATTTGTCTACACTGAATATCTCATAGACACAGATACTATGGCGTGTTTAGTATTTTGAAATGGGAACATCTCTAGCGGTTTTGTTCATTTGGGTCACAGCTGTGACATCTCTTTGCATGTTTACCAAATGGTTACTGAATTAACACATGCCTAAGAAAACTAAGCTTTTGTGAAAGCATGTTAATATTTGCAGCCCTCAAGTGAACTCAGAGCTCACAAATGGGCTTTTTACAAAGGAGCCTGAATTCTTGGCAATGCATGAGGAATGTCAGCCAATTTCTTTAACCATCTGCAGATAAAGGTGCATTAGAAATTGATGAAATCCTAACAGTGAAACTTGTATAATAATTAAGAGCCTCTTGCACTATTCGTTTTACAAACATATCCCTGTGTTTATACTAAAAAAATTATAAAGGATTTTTTTAAAAAGAGACTTAATCTGATGAACTAGCGAAGTTAAATATGAAAATAGGTTGCACTGATTATTGGTTATCTTTTACAGAGACTCACCTTGAGACATGTTAACAGTAACCAATGCCTCGATGAACCTTCTGAAGAAGACAAAATGGTGCCTACCATGCAGGACTGTAGTGGAAGCAGATCCCAACAGTGGCTGCTAAGGAACATGACCTTGGGGGCGTGAAGATCGTTTCCCCAAAGCCATGAAAGTGTCTACACTTTTGTTTTTCCATTATCTCAATTAGGGAAAGATATTAACTTTGATGAATTGAAAGTTTTAAAATCCTTTTAGTATTCTAAAATACAGTTGTTTATAATTCATTTTTAGGAATGTTTGCTTATTTCCCTACTAAAATTTGTATCTGATCAAAAGAAGCACATACAATATATAAATAACAGCAAACTGTTATCAAACACCAGAAGAACTTGAAAAATAAATTGTGTTTGCTTTAAAAAAAAATAACCTCTATTGCCCTCATCTCATAAGATCAGTCAGGGGCTTATTTTAATTTTTTTCTTGTCATAGTGATTGATAGAGAGACAATGTAAATGCCTTATGAAATATTTTAATTATGATATATCATCAAATGTTTGAAAAACTCACTCTGTTTCTAATGGACCTTCATGGAAACATGTTGAATTTCTATGTCAATAACAAGGCCACATGTTGAATTATTTCTAAGCAGTGAATTCATTGTACAAGATAGGTTTCAATTTTGTAGAGAAAAATTAAATTGGATATTGACTTCTCAAAGGGTCTATATAAAAGCATCACAGAGTAAATGGAGGAGAGTTTGAAAGTTCAACTTCAAGTACATGAAATCAGAGGAAACTAGGTAGGCATTGAGGAGAGCAAGATAAAACTACACTGAAAAAAATAAATCATTTTAAAAGATACTGTTTTGGTTGCAATCACTCCTAACATAGGTTGAGCATAACAATCATCATGGTCCCAGAGTTGCTAATGGAAACTCAATTCTTAACCATGGACCCATATGGACTTTCTTCTCTTCACTCTAGAGAGTGACTTTGTCTCTTATGCTGTACAGAATTGTAGGTGAAGCGTAGAAGATTGGCCATAATTTTTAATTATTTTGCATTCGAAGATTCTAGTTGGACCACTATTACCATTTTAATTTTATGTTTTAAAAAATAATGCACTACTATCAGAATTTCACTGCCATGCAATAGTATCTAAAGTTTTCACTGGGGGAATGAGCTCTATACACATCCATTAAACTTTTAATTAAACTGCTTAAAATCATTTGCCATAAACTATAGTTTGAGGGAGACAATAATAGACAGCTTCACATGTTCTTTTTCCATCTTAAAACCCTTTGTGTTCAAAATACATGAGCAGAAGATGTGAAAAGGAAGGAAAATTTATCTGAGATTTGTGCTAGTAAGTTTTAGGATCTGACACCATTTAAAATGCCCCTAAAGTTGCTCAACATATGTGACTCATTCATTATAAGTGCACTAGGCTACGGAAAGAAATTTAGGGGGAAATGGAAGAAGCATCCTCTGGAGCAGAAGATACTACATCTTTGGCCCTCATCTTTTCTTAAAAATCTCTGAGAGAAAGTTTTCATCAGTATGGCTACACACAAACTCTTTTTTTTTTTGTCTCTCTGCCTCTGTTTCTGTCTGTTTCTGTCACACACACACACACATACTGTTTTATAATGAAAGGGACGACACTTCCTGAAGGTCACTAAAATGTAACATGATTTCCCCAGCTAGCATTCCTTCCTCTATTGGCTGTATATTGGTACAACTCTAAAGAAGATTGCTACAGCCTGAAGCATTTCAGGTTTACTCTTTCAAGTGTACACACCCCTCACCTCAAGTTGTCTGGGATTCTTGGAATCTCCTAAAATTTTAAACAAAAGTTAGAATGTTGGGGCATATTGTTTTGAGAAACGAATCTGTAGCTTCCAGCAAACTTCACAGGAAGCTATGACGCCCAAGGACCAGTGAACCACTGCCTTAAATTGATAGTGGCCTCACAAGACAACGAGGCTTGACTTAACAATCACATTTTCCATTTTGCTCTCTTGTCTTCCTAGTCATGACTAAACTACAGTAAAATGTCCCTGCACAGCATTCTTTCTTAAACTTGAAAAGCCCCAACACTCAAGAACTCTTTTATACTATCTGTTCCACTTATTGTGATTTTGTCAAAGAAAATGCTTACGTTATCTACAAAATGGTCAATGACAAATTTTTAAAATTATAGCTGCTCTGTGCAAACTGAATTTGACACATTTTCAGCAGCATTTTCTATATTTGAAAGTCCATTACTGTCAAAGCAACAATATAGGAAAAATTAAAACTGTGTAAGTTTCATGCCAGAGAAGATTTCAAAGAACCCTCAGATGGTTTAAACACATTGTATTAGAGTGTTTAATAAACAACCCCCCCCCAAAAAAAGGCATAAAATATAAAACACCAAAACCCAAAAAACAATGAATCACATCCAATTTAAGCAAAAATACCTCTTGTGTTCAGTAGAGAACGTTAAACATATCGATTGGATTCACAAGCCACTCATCTTACGTGTGGAGCTAGACTAACAAATATTTCAAATGATATCAAACGTCCCTCCCTGATGTTTTCCCCACAGCAGTTGAGGCCAGGTCCATCTTTCCAGATGTTGAGATCAAAAACCTCAAGTCACTTTTGATTCCTCTGTTTTTCTTTCAACTTTCATCTAATCCATCAGCAAATTCCCTTGATTCTACATCTGAAACATAACCAGAAACCAGCAACTTCCCACCGCACCCACTGGGTGCCACCGCCTCTAACTCTTGAAACTGCAACACGCTTATGATTGGGGTCCCTGATTTCTCCACCCTTGCCTCCAACAGTCTTTAGGTGACAACAGCCTCCAGAGACCGCCCTGTGTCTCTAGCCTGGTCCCCACAGGGCCTCAAGGCCTGTGAGCGCGGCCTCGCTCCTGGGGCCCGTGGGCACCAGGCCACACTCGCAGAGCCAGCCAGCCTCCCTCCCCAGCGCCACCCCTTGCTTGCCCCCCTCTGGCTTCCAGGCAGTTTCTTCTTGTCTTGCTCCCCCTGCCCAGAGTTCCCTCACCTCACTTGCCTTAGCTTCTGTCCAGTATGTGTCCTGGGGAAGGGAACCCTTCTCCCTCCAGCCTTGCCCGTCACCCGTAGGTGGCCTGTCACCCTCCACCGGTGAGGCCTCTCCAGCGCTCTCATCACACCCCCTAGAACGAAAGCCCCATAAAGGCCAGGCTTTGCCAGTTTTATTCACTGTGGTATCCCCAGCATCTAATTTAGTTCTGGGCACAAAGTAAGTATTCTTTAAATATTTCTTGAATTAATGAACTGAAAAATGTGTGTTAAAGTTGCTAAGTGCTACTGTATATCTTTTTTTTTTTTTGCACAGCATTTTAAATTTTAAAATCTAGTAATATATTTAGACAAGATTTGCATAACTTTGTCTCCAAACGATGATTTTCTTCCTAATATTCTTTACATTAAATTATGGACTATATGGACTATATTTTGTGGTAAAATAGCCTGCCTTATGGAAGTGAAATACGACATTTTATAAACATGCTGCTATATTATGTAAGTTGCTTAATTAGGACAAAATTTTTATTTTTTGGTTGTATTCAATGCCTACCTGAAGGAGCGAGATTTTCACTGTTAGGATGGGGATGTATCGTCTTCTTAAAAATCATATGTATTTTCGTGGTTTCATAGGAGCTACTACTAATTTGTTTTCTAAGTGCAAGCCTATGAACAGAACACAAGCATAGTAACTGAGCGGAATTTGCAGATGACCCTAGCTTCTTCATTTACAGCCAAGAAGACTGACGTCCAGATCTGTAATACGGCTTGCCTGGGGATAAGAGAACTATAAGCAGTGTTGCCAGGACGCCTCATTGTTAATATAACCTAATATTGTCTTCAATTAAAAAGTATTCAAAAATAAAGTAAAAGGGTACAATAATGAGAAAAATGTCTCATCAAACATTTTGTGATAAATACATTGATTCTTTAGAGATATGTCTCTTCCCACTACCTCTCATATTTAAATGATTAGTCCTACCAAATAATACCACAGGAGATAAAGATCTGTAGCAAAAAAAGAAATTAACAGGAAACAGCGAGATTACAGAACATCTTGGAATTATTGGGTAAAACAGGTTTCAGGAAAGCAAAGCCTCTTAAGCAGTAACTAACGGAGCATTCCCTCCCCTTGCTTCTATTTTCCATAGAATTATGTTCCAGTTAAAAATGATTGGTCTACAGCTCACACAGAGCATTAGACCATCTATTGCTGTGAACATTGCAGAGATTCTAGGCTATGCAGGTTTGAAGACTGCAGGGTAATCAGCGCAGATTTCGAGGCCTCCCCATGGAGCTTTCTAGAGTAGTAAACACAACCCATAAATTCGCTTTTGCCATGGTTCTTAGAAAGAGCCTGATAAATAAAAAGGGCGGCGGGGGCGGGGGGGGGGGGAAGCAAAGAGAGAAAGAAAGAAAGAACTACTGCTATAAAACAGCAGGAATGACCTTACTTTTGTTTTTTTTGTTGTTGTTTGTTTGTTTTGTTTTGTTTTGTTTTTGGTGGTGAGTTAAGAATGGTATGAATTGGTTCAGTAAACCTTAGAATGTTGGCTGCCCACCTGCATCATTTTTGCCACTTGAGAAATGATGATCATATGTGGTCACGAACATTTGATTTGCATCTTATTTGTACATGTTCAGTCTAGTATCAGAGGAGGCAAGACTTCCACGCATTCAGATCCTAAAGCATGCTAATTTAACAAATATGAAGAATTCAAGAAATTCAAGATCCCAATGGATGTGTCATCATCCACAAGCTGTCTTTCTGCAGAGAAGATATCTGCAAACCTTGAATAAATTTCCAATTCAGTTGAACAGCAAACATTCAATTAAGTCTGAAGGCAATGTGTGCGTGTTTCAGGATTCGGCCACGACCCACCACTTGTTTCTTCTTCCCCAACATGTCTAAGCATGACTAGGCAAGGTCAGCACTCTCCGGAGGTCCCGTGAGCACTCCGCGGTGACTGCAGCATGCTCAACTGCTATGGAGTGTCGGCTACTGAAGGAATCTGCGGTGTTGAATGAACACTAGCAATGCAGTTTAGATAGTTGGTGTACATTTGTGTCCAACGTTTATTTCATATTGTTCAGTGAATTCTAAAGGCAATTTCCATTGTATGTGTTCAAAAAATCTCTTTGAAACACTAGTGACACAGGGCAGCTCTTTTGTTAACCATATATATATTTTTAAATATTTCATTTATACATGATAGACATAGAGGGAGAGAGAGAGAGGCAGAGACACAGGCAGAGGGAGAAGCAGGCTCCATCCAGGGAGCCCGATGCGGGACTTGATCTCGAGACTCCAGGATCACACCCTGGGCCAAAGGCAGGCACTAAACCGCTGAGCCACCCAGGCGTCCCTGTTAACCATATTTTAAGCTAAAGATCACTCGTATGTAAACCAATACCATCATTATATAAAATTATTTTGTTTTCGTTTTTAGCGAGGGAGAACAAATCACTTAATATTTAGTTTTTAATGAATTTGAGAATGGAACATTAGATGATGAAGGCCAAATCTATAATGGTTTAAAAAATGAAATTTCCATAATGCATTTAATTTGGTGTAAAAATGAACGTAAGCTGCTGCTTGGTTTCAGTTGTACTTTCTGCTAAAAATAGCACAAATGAAAAAAGAGAACTTGATTATACAATTTTTCTTTTTTTTTTTTTTCCGTTGAGTGTAGCCACAGCTAAAGCAAAATAATTTCAAAAATGTTTTAGATATATGCTTGGCACACAGTTAACATTTTTAAAAGTAGCTTGTGCATAAAGAATTACACATTTTAAAAACCGTAAGCATTACTAAATGGTACAATTGTTCTTTTGCTATAAATTTAGATATTTATATGTTCTTGTAGAATTAAAAAAATGCCAGTTTAGTTTTCCTTGCTATATGTTGTCTTTTTTTTTTTTTTAATTTTTATTTATTTATGATAGTCACAGAGAGAGAAAGGCGCAGAGACACAGGCAGAGGGAGAAGCAGGCTCCATGCACCGGGAGCCCGATGTGGGATTCGATCCCGGGTCTCCAGGATCACGCCCTGGGCCAAAGGCAGGCGCCAAACCGCTGCGCCACCCAGGGATCCCTATATGTTGTCTTTTTTTAAAAAAAAATTGTTAGCATCTTAAACAGATAAATGAGTTCAGTATTCTATGCTTGTGCTCCATTTTGTAGGTAATTTAAATAAATGATTAAGTGCCTATGGATATTTCTTAGCAGTAAGAAAACGTGATCCTAGTACAATTTTGATAGCAAAAATATAAAAAAAATAGAAACATTAAACTGTGAATGATTTTAAGAATTTATCATTTTATTTATTTTTGTTCTAAAAGTCTTTGAAACTGATATTTTTTGCTCTTTCTGTTTTATAAAAGTGACTTGAAACAGAAAAGCTAAAATGTTTCATATTATATGATGAAAGCTATTTCTCAGAAGGCTGTGAGTCCTGGCCAGTTCCTTCCTCTGATACTGGAGGCCTGGAATAAAGTCTGTCAGGGTTAGGGCGGAGGGTGGAGGAGACTACCCACTCCAGGGACAGTGATCCCCCAGGATCAGCCCTTCAATTCTAACCATAGACCCAAGGGAGAAAATCATATATCATTTCATCTGCTAAATTAAAAGAAAGAAGGAAGAGGGGGAGAAAAAGGAAAGAGGAGAGAGAGAACAGAGGAGAATGGGAGTATTCTAACATTCTTTTCATATTTTATTTTGTCCTGAAGAAAACATACCTAAAGTATTGTTTGCATAGTTCAGAAGCTCATTATTTGCAAACATCATGAATATCTCATTGGTTTTCTGAAAAATTTTTCTATGACTGTAAGAGTAAAGGATGTTCTCTAGACTTTGTACCTTTTTTTTTTTTTTTTTTTAAGATTTATTTATTTATTCCAGAGAGAGAAAGAGAGACAGCAAAGGGAGGGGCAGAGGGAGCGGAACTCCAGCAGGCTTCTGCTTGGCCTAGCGCAGAGCCCCGCTGGGCTCCATCCCACCACCCATGAGAATCAGCAGTGGGTCGCTGGACTCTCAACCGATCGAGGCGCCCCACTAAACATTGTGTCTTACAGGCACCACGCCCCTTCTTGGCTTTCTGGAACCAGGTGGGACTCCCTATTACACCTACTTACTTTCTGCCGTGTTGTGTTCTCTCACTCTCAGCCCGCAGTACAGCCTTGCACTTCCAGGGCTCCCCAGGTTCGTTGAGTAAAGCAGCTCCACCCGCCTCAGGCTTGGTAGTCCTGTTCCTTACCCTGTTTTGCTTCTCTTCAGCACCAGGTAGAAACAAAATGTGGACTCTTCTGCTCAACAACTACACATTCCCACTTCCTCAGTGGAAGACCTATTTACTGGTCTCTGCTAACTCCCTCTTTTGTGACAATTATTTTTTTCCACATGACAGAGGATATTAATTACCAACCTCAGCCTCTACTATCAGAAAGAGTTGGCAGATAGAGAGTTGACTGAATTTCTGCTGACAAATGTCTTCACCAATTTTGTGGAGTGGAAACCTAGATAAACATGCAAACATCTGTTCACAATTTTCTCTGCTAATGAGACATGTGAGTGTGGTGCAGCAAACACTCATTGTAGACCACGTGATGGCTTATTTAAGGCAGAGACTAAGAGCTCAAGACTGTCTAAACAATTGAAGGTGGCCTTCAAAAAGATGAGTGGTACCAGGGCTTGCAGCTCCTGCCCTGGCAGCTTTCCTCTTTCCTCCTACCTTGTTATTGGAGTGCTCGAGAGTGCAAGCCTTGGTCATTGTCTCTTATTTGCACTCACATCCTTGGGGATCTCTTCTAGAACTATGGATTTCAGGATCTGCTATGTGCTGCTCACTACCAAAAGTCTCTCCCCAGGTCCAAACTCTTTCAAATCGGACTATCTACTCAACACTGGATGACTACTACCCATCCCAAACTTTATGTGTATGAGACTGAACTCCCTACTTTACCCTACAAATACATTCAATCCAAAGAGATTTTTCCATCTCAGTTGGTGGCAACTCCATTCTCCAGTGGTTCAGTCCAAAGATATTGGTGTCCTTGACATCTCCTTCTCAATTAGAAAATCATACTGATTCACTTCACAGTATTTCCCAAGTCTGATCCCTTCTTTACACCTTCACTACCTCACACTGGTCGAGGTCATCATTGAATGTACTGCAGTACTCTTGCAATTGGTTGTACCCTTGTGTCCTCTAGTCTATTCTCAACAGACAACCAGAATGATGCTCTAAAATATTACCCAATATGTCTCTCCTCTGCTCAAAACCCTCCAGTGGCTTCCTGTTTTACACAGAGCAAAAGGCTGTGCCTCCCAAGAGCCTAAAATGCACTTCATGATCTGACCTCCTTATTGAGTCTCTGGCCTCCTTTCCTACAATGCTTCTCCTTAGTTAGCTTCATCCCAGTCACTGTCCTTGCTTGCTATTTCTTTGAACACGCCAGGCATGCTCTTGGTTTAGAACCTCTGCCAGTAATAGTTGTTCTTTTTTGTTTTTTGAAGATTTTATTTATTTATTCATGAGAGACACAGAGAGAGAGAGTCAGAGACACAGGCAGAGGGAGAAGTAGGCTCCATTCAGGAGCCTGATGCGGGACTCAGTCCCGGGACCCCAGGATCATGCCCTGGGCTGAAGGCCGGCACTAAACCACTGAGCCACCCAGGGGGTCCCAGTAATAGTGGTTCTGATATATCCACATGCTAAATTCCTCACCTCAATCACAACTCACATTCTCAGTGGGATCCCCTTCTACCTGTTTTAATACTGTAGCCTACCTCCCCTCTCTGGCCAGATGAACCAATCCATATCCCTACTTCACTGTTTTGTTCCAAAGCATTTATCACCTGCTAACATATTATCTAATTTACTTCATTATTATTATTATTATTTTTACTTCATTATTATTTTAAATGCTTCCTTATTACCTCTTTCTCTCCAACTCCCACCCCTACCAAGCATTCACCAATTGAAGGTACCAAAGAGCAGGGATCTCAATATCATTGTGATATGTTGCATGTGTCTAGGACAATGCCCAACATGTACTAGGCATCCAAAAATTATTTGTTGGCTGCCAAATTAATTTTCATCTTTTCTCCCATTGGTGTGCTGTATTCCTATATGCAGAAGTCAAGGGGGAGGCAGAGAGAGAAGGGCTTTAAGATTTTTCTTGTTATTTTTGTGTTGATATTTTAACCTCCCCTTTACTTTTTAAATGTCCTCCTACTAAAAGGATTACACTGTCTTTCTTCATTGCAAAACTATTAATTTTTAAGATAATGGATGCATTTGGAACTTGAGACAACTCCATAATTATATGAGTATTAGAGTAATTAAATTTGATATGACCCAGATGAGCACTTTTCCTCTAATAGAAGCATGATATTATGTGATAGGATAATGGAATGTTAGGATGACAAGGCAGCTAGACATGTGATCAACCCCTGAAATAAAAAAAAAAAAAAGTTTATTATCACAGACTAACAGTATTTGTACAAATCTATTGTAATTTCTAAGCTTTATTTCTGAAAACCACATGCATACCATTTAGACATTCCTAAAAGTGTTTGTTTATACATTTAAAGAAAACACATAGTACAAATTTCTAAATTTCAAATTCAAAAAATACTTAAAATTAAGTTTTCCCTGCTCCGCCCTTTATTAGGGTCAAATTTATGTTCACAAGTCCCTGAAGATGAGCGAGTAGATGGGCTTCTCTCTCTTATGTTTCTCAGGTCTGAAGTGGTGTCTCCTCTGCACTATGACATTCTGTCCTCTTCCATCTGCAATGGGCAGATCCGGGAGGCTCTAACCACTACGTCACTGTGGCAAGAGGTGGAAGGTACAGTCTCATGTGAGCTACATTACAGCGGGCAGACTCTGAGGACCTAATGACACTTGCTTGTACTTGACAGAAATCTATTTCTTTCTTCTTTTCTTAAAAGATTTTATTTATTGAGGTGCCTGGGTGGCTCAGATGGTTAAGTGTCTGACTCTTGTTTTGGGCTCAGGTCATGACCCCGGGGTGCTGGGATCTAGCCCCATCTTCAACTCCCAACTCCATGCTCTCTGCTTAAGCCTCTCCCTCTGTCGGCCACTCCCCCTGCTTCTGTGCTCTCTTTCTGTGTCAAATAAATACATAAAATCTTTAAAGAGTTTATCTATTTATTTATTTGAGAGAGAGAAAGCCAGAGCAAGAGCATGAACAGAGGGGAAGGGGCAGAGAGAGAGGCAGAAGCAGACCCCCCGCTGAGCAGGGAGCCCAATATGGGGCTGGATCCCAGGACCTGGGGATCATGACCCCAGCAGAGCGGAAGGCAGATGCTTAACTCACTGAGCCACTCAGATGCCCCCTGCCCCCCCTGCCCTCCCCCCGCCCCGCCAAATCTATTTCAATACCAGCCAAGTACCAGAAGAGCTATTCTTGCTTAGATAATAACCATGGAGGCCAGTCCTGACCTTTTAACCCTATAATTAGAGTGTAGTAGGAAGACTACCGATTTTGAAACCAGGTGACTTATGTTACCACCTCACCTTGGCCACATATTTGAGAAGCTGGCGAACATGCTGGTTGCCATCAGCCAACAAGACCACCGAGAGCATACCTCAAAGAGTGCGCAGGAGGGTTAGCGATGATCCAGGTAAATGCTTCTTGAACAAAATATAAGGTACACGGGGCAGGTTTATGCTGTGCCTGGCATGTTTATTGTTGATTCTTCCATCTAGAAGGAGAGCTGACACAAAGGATGATTTTGATAGATAAGAAATGTCCAGGCATTTTGTGTTTATCTTATCCCTCCACCCTGTGGGGGAAACTGGTTTCTGTTTTGCACAATAAGTAGCTAAAAGCCCTGTGTTTATCCCTGTGGCCCCACAATCAGTGGAACAGAATTTAAACTAGAGCACCCTGAGGCAGATACAGGCCGGAATTTAGGAACTTTATGTAAGAAGCTCTTCAGATCAGCTTCTCTGAAAAGAAACAACTTAGATTTGCAGAGACCCAGAATGCAAACATTTTTAGCTGTTCCTCAGTAGCTACCATACTGAAACACAAAACTCTTTATGATAAGCTCTACTGATCCCTGATTCTGGGTTCAACAGATAAATATTTTCAAAAGATTTCCAATGCTACTGGAGTTATTGCTGCTTTGTTTTTCAAAAGATAGAATTATAGCAAAGTTCAAGTTAATGGTACATGTGCCTATGCAGGAGTCATTATGTAAATTAGTTCTGACTTTATGAAATGAAGTTGCCTATAGCCTTGAACTTAAAAATATCATTATTATCAAGAACTGAAAATTAGAACCATTTATTTTTCCCGCAATAACTTTTTGGAATATTTTCTAATTCTTTTTTTAATTTTTAATCTATTTACAGAGAAAGTCACTAAGAAACATTTGGCTATAGGTATAGTTTGTGATTCTGAAACTATTCCTTTTGGTCAAATGTTGGATTCTTCAAAAAGATAAATTAATTGACTTATACTCTGAATTTTGCTAGGAAGCTTAGTTTAAGAACCCTTTGTGCAAGTAAGTGATCACAGTGGTGTGTGTGTGTGTGTGTGTGTGTGTGGACTTATAGTGTGTATTACAATTAACCATCAAAGAACTATTGCATACATAGCTATCTAATGTCATTATCCAAAAATTAAAGACAGGCAAAAAACACCTATTTACACTTTTTTAACAGCTAAATTCAAATGGACTCATCAAGTCATAAGCTTCAAAGAGGGTAAGGGACCCAGCAAAGCAGAAGAGTTCTCTTCATTCTTTATTCTCCACTCAGGCAGAATGTTTCAATCAGATTTTCCCTCCTTTTTCCCAGCCAGCTCCCTCCACTTACATGCCAACCAAATACACAATTAAAAGGATTATATCTTTTGGCACCCTGGAGATCTGCTAAGATCTGAAGCAATGGAAGTTAGGATTAAGAGAAGGAGTTGAAGAGAAAAGTGAGAGATTTTTTTTTAAAGATTTTATTTATTTATTCATGAGAGATGCAGTGAGAGAGAGAGAGACGCAGAGACACAGTCAGAGGTAGAAGCAGGCCTAATGCAGGGAGCCTGATGTGGGACTTGATCCCAGGTCCCCAGGATCAGGCCCTGGGCTAAAGGCAGCACTAAACCGCTGAGCCACCAGGGCTGCCCGAGATTTTTTTTTTTAATTGAAATTCTTATAAATCTCTGTGAGAAGAAATATTTCCCTCATTAAAATAACATGCATAGCTTATAAGAATTATGATCTGCTAACCCAAATGCGCTGAAAACAGGAAGGGTATATTAACATGAATCCTTATGCTTATATGCTAGTATTCCATGGTTGGAGAATATGGCTAAAAAATCAGTCTCAGGGCGCTTTGATGTCTCAGTCAGTTGGTCACCTGACTCTTGATTTTGGCTCAGGTCATGATCTCGGGGGTCCTGAGATCAAGCCCCATGTCGTGATCTGCACTCGGTGGGGAGTCTGCTTGAAATCCTCTCTCTCCCTCTCTCTCCCTCTGTCCCTCCCCCATCCAACTCACATCTCTCTCTCTCTCTAAATAAATAAATCTTTAAAAAAATCATTCTCAAATTAATGTTCTTGAGCTAATGTTCTTGAGCTAATGTAATTAGGTAAACCTAGTTTCTGACTAACGCTCTGTGATGAAATTGTAGCTTGAATATTAAGGTCGTGATGAGATAGGTAGAGAAAAATGCTCACACATTCACTGTGATATTCACTTATTTGTGACTTCCTGCCTATTATAACTACTATTTATTTTATTGCTTCAAAATAAGAAGTGTCCCCTCCAGGTCAAAGCTGTACAGTCAAAAGAGAATGTCTGCGATATTCCTTCAAAATATAGTTCGGAGAAAGACAAACATTATATGTTCTCATTTGGGGAATATAAATAATAGTGAAAGGGAATATAAGGGAAGGGAGAAGAAATGTGTGGGAAATATCAGAAAGGGAGACAGAACGTAAAGACTGCTAACTCTGGGAAACGAACTAGGGGTGGTAGAAGGGGAGGAGGGCGGGGGGTGGGAGTGAATGGGTGACGGGCACTGGGGGTTATTCTGTATGTTAGTAAATTGAACACCAATAAAAAATAAATTAAAAAAAAAAAGAAATGTTTAAAAAAAATATAGTTTGATTCCTTTTAAACCTAAAACCTCCATAATTATAGCAAATGTATTTTACAATAACATTCTGTGTTAGAAAAGATAGCATTGAAGTTGATAGATGACAAGTAAATCGACAATCACAGCATTGGGAAAGTATCTTGGAAACATTGTTTTCATGGGCTGACCACTACCATCACCCCTACCTCATACCTTCTTCTGATAAGAGGTCACAAACCCAGACCACAGGAATGAGCACATGATCTAGAACAAGTCAATGGAACTCTTTGTCCCTAACTCTAGTGATTATTTCAGAAATGGACTTGTGATAGAAGCTAAGCCAATTAGGTTTTTTTTTAAATAAGCATTCTCTTTGGAACTATTAAGAAATATTTTCATTTTCTCTAAGAATCAATTAAAAGAGCCTATGTTCCAGTCTCACAAAGGAATGAGTTGAAAGAAACGACAAAGAAAGAGTAGAGGATAATGAAAAAGAGAGAGTTTAAGGAGTTTAGGGTCATAGACCCAAGCATCACTAACCAATCTCATCCTTTCTTTTGTTTGACTAATGCATCAATAACTCCCTTTCATCCTTAAACTGGTTTAGGTTAGGTTTTAGGCACATGCAAATAGGATTATGCTAGCTAATCAACTACATAAACTAGCTGAGCCTGTTTCCTTATTTATACGATGTAAATGATGAAATGCATATCATATATTTCTTACAAGACTGTAACCTATGCAAAGCATTCAATTGTACATGAGTTAAGAGGGTATACGAAAGAAACTAGTTATTTCTATCTACTCTTATTTCCAACACACCAAAGAAAAAGAGCATGTACAATAGACCATATTATAAATAAAGTAAAATTTGTACACACCTTTAATGTACCTAGGGTTTAAACTAAATGACTGTGACTTTTTTCTTCAATGTTCGGTGTTTTAGTAAAGCAAGCAAACAAACAAAAACAAGAAAAAAATGAGGCTTAATAATACAATTTCTCTCAATTGAGATTATTTTTTAAGCTTTTATAAAAATAAAAATATGTTATAGGCTATATTAGTTACTTTTAAAATGTAATGGCTTGAAGTATAAAAATGTGCTTATTAAAAAGCAGCTGAGTATAGTGATTATGAACTGTAATTCCATCTCTTTGTAACCAAAACCTTTACTTCTGTATGACTTTTTGTAAAGGAGGCCATTATAATTCTGCCTCCCATAAAATAGATTCCCCAAACCTATAGCACCCAATGAGAAAGTCTTTCTAAAATCAAGAAAAAACTAGAAATAAGTCGTAGCAATGACAGACAAGGGTTATAATTAGATCAAAGCAAGGATGAAATTTACATTGGAAAAGAAAAAGTAAATCACTTTATATTTGGTTAAATTGAGTGAATAGCTTCATGACTTAAATTATCAAATAATATCAGGAATAATATGATTAACAAGAGTAATATGAATATTAATTAATACTCATAACTTAAATCATTTTAAATTATGTGTTCTATGAACAACATGAATAATAATATGAAAATTATTATTATTTTTTTAAATTATTATTATTTTATTATTAATACCAATCACTGAAATTATTTTTAAGCACCTATCTTCTGAGGACTAAATCTAAGTACTTTGTGAATGATTTTAATAGACCCAGTTTCTACTTTCTAGGAGCATATCAGTAAGATAGTTAAATAATGATATTATGAAAAGACATCAACATTATTGTCACCTTTTCCTCCCTTCATGTGTCATCTGAGAATATAACTTCATAATTTTGTCTAGTAGAATGGAGTATATGCAATATTACAGTAATATAATGTCATTTAGTATATTGTCTTTGGGAAAGATGTGGTACTGAGTCAGTGCTCGAAACAAAAGTAGCTTTATGATAGCAAGGATAAAATCTCAGAGGTAGTCATTCAGAGGCCAAAGCAAGTGTTTTCATGATGGGTTTTTCTAGTAAAGATTTAAAATAAAAATTTCTAATAGTTATAAAACGTAGGCCTAAAGTCAATGCACAAAATCCTAGATTATAAAACCATTCTTAAATTCTATTGAAGAAAATCCTTTCAAAATCATTCATCAGTTAGTGTGTACCTGTGTGTCTGTGTAAGTGTGTAGAGAGTTCTAGTTAAAAAACAACAGGGATCCCTGGGTGGCTTAGAGGTTTAGCACCTGCCTTCCGCCCACAGTGTGATCCTGGGGTCCCGGGATCAAGTCCTGCATCAGGCTCCCTGCATGGAGCCTGCTTCTCCCTCTGCCTGTGTCTCTGTCTCTCTCTCTTTCTGTGTCTCTCTGTCTCTCTCTCTTTCTGTGTCTCTCTTTCTGTGTCTCTCATGAATAAATAGGTAAAATCTTAAAAAAAATAAAAAAAATAAAAAACAACAGCAACAACAGAGGGGCCCCTGGGTGGCTCAGTTGGTTAAGCATCTGCCTTAGGCTCAGGTCATGATCCTGGGTCCTGGAATGAAGCCTCGCATTGGGCTCCATGCTCAGCAGAGAGCCCGCTTCTCCCTCTGCCTCTACCTGCTGCTCCCCTGACTTGTGTGTGCACTGTCACTCTCTCAAATAAATAAATAAAATCTTAAAAAAACAACAACAGGTATCTTATAAGTTTGGAACCAGGCTAACACCATCCTTCTGTGGTCCCCTCGATTTCATAGAATAAGTTTGGAGCTTAAAGTTGGGTGATCTGAATTCCATCCTCTTCGAAACTTCAGAAAATAAAGCTTCAAGGTACTCCTGCCGTTTTCTATAAGCAGAGCAGGGGTGGGAAGAGCAGCGGAGCTTTCTGTAAGGGTTCCTGCCCTGTTGGAGCTGACCTAACCCTGTTGGCTTCCAAGACTGCCATTCTCTTTCAATCTGTCTTCAGGATGCTTTCTCTGGGCATTCATTTCCTAGAGCTGCTCTAACAAAGTACCAAAAACTGAGTGGCTTAAACAACAGAAATGTATTCTCTCACTATTCTGGACACTAGAGTCTGGAATCAAGGCATCAGCGGGGCCAGGTCCCTCTGAAGGCTCTAGGGGAGAATCTTTCCTTGCATCTTCTGGTTCTGGTGTTTGCTGGCAATCCTTGGTGTTCCTTGACTTACACGGAAACATCACTCAGGTTACCTGAGCATCTTCTCCCATATTGTCTTCTCTGTGCCTGTCTGTCTCTGCTTTTAAATTTCCCCTTTCATAGACCAGTCGGATGGGATTAGGGGGCCTACGATAATGACCTCATTTGTCTCACACCTGAAAGACCTTATTTCAAATGAGACCACACTCTAAAGTACTGGAGGAATTCCAATATATCTTTTGGGAGAGACACCTTCCGGCCTATAACACTTGAAGTTGGTCTCTTCCTTTAAAGCTCACCCACAAAAACAAGAGTGTCGAGGGGGCACTTGGGTGCTCAGTCAGTTAAGCATGTGACTCTCGATTTTGGCTCAGGTCATGATCTCAGGGTCCTGAGATGGAGCCCCTGCATCAGGCTCTGCTCTCAGAGGGGAGTAAGTCTTCTGGAGATTCTCTCTCTCCCTTTGCCCTGCTCTCTCTCTCTCTCAAATAGATAAATAAATAAATTTTTAAAAAACAAACAACCCACCCCTCCCCAAAACCCCCAAGAGTGTTAAGGAAGTCATGGAGAAACTTAAGTCGTCTTTAGTTATTGTCATTCTTACCCACACTCTATACCTGATGCATGCCTTGCGCTTCTCTCCCCACACCCCATTTTCTTCCCCAAAACATACATCTTGCCTTATGCCCACACATTAGCTCTGTGATACTTTCCTCCATTATCCATCTCCTGTTTACAAATACTGATGATCATCAATCAGAACTTCCTCTAAGAAATCTTAAGATTTCTAGGCAATGTTATTTTCAGGCTTTCTACTCCACCTGACTCTCACCTTATGTGATTCCAAATTCCACATGGACAGGAGTCCATTAATAAACAGGCCAGTCAGACTGAAACAGGAAACACTACAGCATCACTGCAGTGGGGAAGTCTCTCTGGGAATGTGGTAAGATGAAGAGAGCTGTCCCTTTCATTTCTTATTCTGTCTGTGGATCAAAGAAATACATTAATTAAGAGATGGGGAATTGGAAGTGCAATGAGATGAAATTCCTTCCTTTAAGGGCCAAACATTTGGTAACAATGTGTAACAGCTTCTCTTTGCTAGGAAAGGGGTTCTGATAAAGTCTTTGATTTGCTTGGTGAGCATTCATATACAGGATTTTTGCCAAAAGTAATCTTTTCTACATTCTCATCATTTTCCCTAAATCTCCTGTTAGAGCTCTTCGCACTAGATTTTAGGTTAAATGTATGCTGAGATGTTGCTATACCTCAGTCTTTAAGACAGGTGATGCTTTTTTTGTTGCCAGACTATGCCATGAAGCATTGCTGTATACTGATGAAGCACAGTGCCTAAAGACAATGAGAAACATACCCACTGTCAAACAAAATTAGGTTTATTAATGTGTTACAGCAAGGCATATATCATGGGGAACCCTGGGATGTCTCAGTGAGAAAAAGTTAGTAGGTAAGGAGGGAGAACTATCTGAGCAGAGGAAGTAATATATGTGATGCATAAAGATGAATTTTGATGATACAATTTAAGGAATTGTATGAGATTTCCAATGACAGGAGCATAGGGCTTATATGGGGCAAACAGAAATAAGAAATAAGAGGTCAGGTCATGGACAGCTCAGCATGCCTGATAAAAATTTGGCAACGGGCAATCACTGAAGGATTATCAGCATGCTAGTGACATGGTTGTATTTGCATTTTAGAAATACCTCTTTAAAATCAGAAGGGATGAGTTGAGAAATTGAGACTTTTGCAATAGTTTAGGCTTGAAAGGATTAGACCTTGAAATAGAACTGTGACTTAGGAGTGATTTGTGGGTTGTGTCGGAAACGGAATTGTATGACTTAATAGGTGATGGGGGTGGGGATGAAGTAGAAGGAAAAATTCAGAGCAGGGCTAGCAAATACCGTACAACACAGTGATAACTCCGATGAATTTAAAGTGTTGCCAGAAATGCTCAGTTCAGAGTGATTGGAGGGCTATTTGAGCATGTTCTAGAAAAGTGATGGATTAAACATAGTTGCTTGGCAGGAGAGGAGAGATAGGATGCATTTGTCATGTGAAAATGCTATTATTGTTTGACTAACTAGAAACCGTTTCCCCATTCTCTCTTCATTCCAGAACTTTAATTTTCCCTCAGACAGCCACTCCTCTGGGATATAATTCATGTTCTTCGAGAAAAGTTGATCACATAAGGGAACTTCAGAGGATATTCATGATAGGTTATCCAATCTATCTTTGCAAAGGGATTGGTTTATGAAGCCAATCAGCACTTGATGCTTCCCCAAACATAGTGGTTAGTTTAAAAATGAGCATGTCAGTTCATGTCAATGAGATACCAGGGGAGTTTTTCTGTGGGCTTTGAGGAAAGAAGTTTCTTGCTCCTAAGTGTAAGCCAGAATTAAGCCAACCTCAATGATCCAATAAATATCCTTATTGTTTAAATCAGTTTGAGCCAAGATTTCTGATCCTTGCTGTCAAAAAACATTGATTAATGATTTCTTTTCTCCATCTAGCACAACTCCCAAATTTCCATTTTCAGTAACGAAGTGGATGTTGCTTCCATTCATTAAGTTGGAAAATAGAACAGAGAAAGTTTTAATTTGATAGTTGAATTCAGGATACATGTAGGACATTTATAGAAAGTTACCTAATAAACACATGTAAATGCAGGTCTAGACTTCAAGAATGAGATCCAGGTTGGAGTTTTAGATTTGGAAATCATTAGTGTACAGCAAGTACTCTAAGGCATTGTGCAATGTTCAATATCCACTAGTGGGTGGAAAACAGAATTCTTTTTTTGGTGACATAGAAATTGAGTAGTTAGGATTGTGTAGAATACAAAATGTGAGGGTGTATTGAACGTAATGGAAGAAAGTATTGTTTCTTAAAACTTACTTGTTTATGTTCTGGGTCATAATATAAAATATATTTATTACTATAAGTAACATTCAAGGAAGTTTCTAAAACATTAATGTAGACTGAAAAACTGAGAAAACTGTCAACAAAACCCGGGGACCATGTAAGGAGAAGACATGGAAAGAGAAATCTGAATAGGAGGTGACTGAGAAAATAAAAGGGGGCCAGGAAGGTGGTAAGTTGTAAACCCACATGGCATGATTTCATCCCTTTTCTACCTAATGAAAAAAAATTTTTTTTCCTTTTAATGAAAATGTCCTAACTGCAGGCTGATAGAGTGTAAAATTGGGTATTTCAACTTTTGGTTTAGTGCCTGTTTTAAGTCTTATCTATCCTGCTTCTACAATAAATATGTCCTTACTTTATTCTCACTGATCCTACATGAGTGGCTTATTCGGTCTCCTATGTCTTGAAGCCTCATCTTTTTCCAATATCCCATTTCTTCTTCCATAATAATTTCTGAATTTTCATCACCGTCAAACATTTCTTTTCGGCATCCTTTTATACCAGCTTAAGAACATTCTACTTCAGGTATTTTGAACTTCTTAGAACACTTCACACCTTAACATGACTAAGAATGCCAAGGGAAAAAAAAAGGGAAAATCATCAGTTTCAATTCTTAGAGCTGAATTATCTCACATAAATACGGTGTTTTTCAATGAAAAGGTTAATGAAATTGGTACATGTGGACTTAGATTTGACAGACTGAATCCATTTTTTTACTTGAATCATAGAAAAAAAAATCTTCATTTTCACAGAGAAAGCTGTAGTGTGATGTTATAGGAAATCCCCACAGACTTAGTTGGATCAAAATTCAATTCTGCTTTTAAATAGATCTGAAACAGCATGGATCACTGTTTTCTGCAGCATCCCATGTAGTCATAAAAATTTCATGCTGGCACCTAACAAATCAATGTTTTTTTTAAAAAAAAGACTCTCTTTTTTTGTGGACTTGTTTGAGCAGCTAGAAGGATTAATTTGCTTTCTCATCAAGGTACAAACCACACAATACTGCATAATGAATATTCTAATATATTGTCTATCCAATGATTGCTTCTTTGTTATGTAATGTGTACTATAATTTCAAAATATGTCTGGGATATTATTTGGTTTTTATTGTATAATGTTAATTTATAGTCCACAAATGCATCCCTCTAAGAATCTATGAATAAAAGGTGCTCAAGAAAAGAATAGAATATTTTGTTTCCCAGTGAATCTGAATCAAAAAGAAAAAAATAGACAATTTACAAATGCATACTTTTCACTCTGAAGACACACAAAAAATAAAAATAAAAAAGAGCAACCTTTGAACAAGGATATTCATTACAGCATTATTTGTATAACAATTATTTTTGTATGCAGAACCTATTTTCTATACAAAACAAAATATTCATCATAAGGAGCCAGTTGAAAAAGCTATAATATAATCACATAATGGAATATTATGTAGCCATAAAATAATACTATCTGTCAATATTACTCTGTAATGATTTCAAATACCCACGTATTTGATAAAAACAAGTTTATAGAGGAATAGCCAATTATATTTTCCAGGAACTGTGCAACATATTTTTCATTCAAAGCAACATATTCATCGTAACCCTGCTATGCCTCCTTCGCGAGGTAGAGTGTGTAAATATGTAGATCTCCCTCCCTTTGAAACTTGGGAGCCTTCTTGACTGTCTCAATTAATAAGGCATGCTCGAAGTGAGTTATGACACTTCCAAGACTAGGTCCTAAGTGGCAGTTAACTTCTGCCAATCACAGGTTGATTACTTTTGACGAAAAAAATCGTCATGGATGGGGCGGTACTCTCTATTTTCACTGGAACAGGCACTAGTTCTAGATGTGGATTTGCCTCCCTTCCCGCAATACTTCCCAAATCACCATCCTTGGATTGAAAATATACTTTATTTGCCTTCATGATACTCCACCATCTCATCACTTCTGACCAAGAAACTAAATTTTCGGCAAGTTCAGCAATGAGTTCATGTTTATTGTGTGGATTAGCCCTTGAACATTCGGTAATGGGAGCAGCTTGTTTGCTATGCCTTGTGTGTATTTTCCAGGATGCTGTGTATATTCTAAATGAATAACTAATATATAGTAAGGTTTTTCCCATAGTTAAGATTTATGAATCTGAGATTGCATCTCCACCTGAGAATGGGACTGGCCTCTCTGTCTAGAACCCCAGAGATATAGTAGTTGCTCCCTCTCTCTGCCACACTGGGCTCTGCTCATATGGAGGTCTTAAATTACAAGGGAGAAATTCTTCCACCAGGGAATAAGAGAATGGATCATTGAATTGGAATCAATAGGCAAAAGGGACTTATTGTACTTGTAGGTTAGATTGATCCTAAATATCACAGAAAATTGGGTTGCCAATATATTATAGGAGTAAGAAGGAGTACGGCTAGACTCAGGAGATCCTTTAGGGTACCTCTGTGAACTCCCATGTCCTGTCATTAAAGCCAGTGGTGATTAGAATGACTCAACAGAGGCCCCAATTCCAATGGCCCAGGCCTTCAGGAATGAAGATAAGGTCACCCACTAGGCAAGGAATCATCATCCATTAAGGTGCTTGCCGAGGCCATAGCGGATATAGAAGGTATTATGAAAGATCACCATAAATATCAGTTATGACCATGTGTCAGGTTGAAGAAATGAATTGGCAGTCATAAATATTTCTTCCTTACTTTGATATAAATACACACACATATAGATGTGTATAGGTGCGTGTGTGCATGTGTGTGTGTGTATATATACATATATGTAAGTCACATTTTTCTTACTCCACCTATTCTCTACTATCTAATGTATTAATAGTAGGAAGCATCATGTCGGTATTTAAGTTCTACAACACCAAAGGGAAACATGCTTCAGCAAGAAAAAGAAAAAGAATGAGCATCTCTCAAGACGAATAAAAGAACTTTGTGTCCTCTTTTGGAAAGAGGGTGGTATGTTTTGGTTTCATGAGTACAGTTGCATTATGTTAGATGGAATCATGATTTTGTTATTGAATTTTTGAGGGCACTTAAGTATGATTAAAAGAGGGATATTTATTGGATAGCAAGTTGACAAAGGCTGTGATGGCTCTGTATTTTGTTAGCTTCGTTGGAGCTATGTTTTCTGCTCTTCCCTTTCATGCACACTTCCATGTTAGGGTTGGCTACATGCAAAGTCTGTATAGGATTTGAAGACTGATTAGAATCAGCTGCTAGACACATACTTAGAGGAGCGTGAGGTCAGGCACCATCACATCTTATACTGTGCCTGTCACTGCGGTGGATCTGCACAGGGCAGCAGCCCAACAAGCAGCTCCTCCAATCCCCCTGGATCTCCTCCCTCAGCTTCTCCAGATACTTACTGGTCATGTTACAGGCTGACATTGTGGCAAAGCATTCCAGCTCTTTTGCAGGTCATCCACATTATCAAAGTCAGGGGCCTGGAGGTGGCGGGACACCATGGCCAGTGCAGAGGAGAGACATGTCGATTCCAGTGCATCTTCACAGGTTCAGGTTTGCCCCTGTTGCCCACCCTTCATGGGCATCATTCCTTCCTGACCACTGGGCCTCCTGACTTCAAGTCCCGCACCAAGTCCAGGGGCACCAGGCTGACATAGACAGCTTAGCCATCCTTCTTGATTGCATGTCTAATCCATACAATAAATCCTTTATATTCCTCACAGTGCTTCCCCTTCACTGAGCAAATCCTAACCGATTAAGAAGAGTATGTAAAGTACGCTAACTTTTCTTTTTTTTTTTTGAAAAGGAAAGATAATCTGGAAAGTAAGAAAAAGAGTTTCTCTGTGGCAAGGAAAGAGTAAGGAGGGAAGAGGGTAAACCTGGACACTGAAAGCATTTTAGTTCATAGTTTTGACTTTGAAATCATGTCGTCAGTGTTTTTCATGAATTAAAAGCCAAAGAAATTAAACAAAAATAAACAGAAAAAAGTGAAAATAACCGGTTAAAATGGAAAGAAACCAAAAACAAACCTATTAGTATGTAAACTTAGTTGAATAACCAGGTATGGAAGCTATTCAAAATGACTTTTAAGAACAAGACCCAAAATATAGAAGTAAGCTCTGAAAAGAACCATATATATTGTAAACTGCTTTCAATGGGCAGGCTCATTTTTAGTGACAATGTGGATAATTGTATTTCAAAACTACATAGTATACATGTGCAAACTATGTTACATGTATATTATTTTAAGATAAAGCAAATATAATCATGCTAATATCATTCAGAATCCTAAATTTTTGAAGAACAAAAAATAGATGTATTTTAAAAATCATTGACAGTGTTACACATTAAACCCTGTGTTGCCAATTCCAAACATCAGTATGAATTCACGGATGTTTCTTGTTTCCACAATTTGTATGTTGTTTATTGTTTTTCTATAGTTTGTAGTTTTTCTAGCTCTAAAGAGTTCTAGAAGCAAGGATCATCCCTAATGTCCACACTGTCATCCCTAAATGCAACCTACCAGTGAAAGAAACCACAGTTCTTGGGAAAATGGTTGATTCAGAGGCTGGGGCAGGAAATGTACAAGATGAACCTGAAATAGACTGTTGCACCGAAAAGCAAGAAATCCAACAAAGGAAGAGGAGCCAGGAGCCACTGGCATTGACAGGATAGCTTGAATATAAATAATTAATAATAAAAATAAAAAATAATAATAATGGCTACAATGGAAAAATCATAAAATATGTTAAAATCCATGGATTCCTAAAATAGAAGAAACTACAAAGCAAAGCAAAAATTATTGGACTTCCTTAAGACAGGGCACCAACTCAAATTATTTTGAGAATTGACAAAGAGGAAGAATCAAGCATTATTCTGTCTTCAGTAGACCTTCAGAGTCATCAAATTGTTGATAAAGATCTGCTTTATGTAAGAGTCAAGGTTAATCAATACAGGAGGAATGCTAAAACTAGAAAGTCATGTAAGTCCAATATCTAAAGGAAAAATATATCTAGGCAATAACATTAATAGATGCAAAAATCCTTCAGTGCAAATTTGACAGGGATGTAAGAAATGGATGACATTATAGGAAACTATTGATGAATCTCCTTATAATACTACAGTCAGACAACTGATACAATTTGTCCCGTGATGGAATGCAGTGGGATCCTCAATATGATACTCAATAAATAGACCTAGCTACCTACATATAGAAAAAAAATTATTGATGAAGTAATAAAGCAGAATGTTTGTTGAAGCTTGTTATAGGAATGTGGGAGTTTATTCTATTCTCTCTTTTTCAATGTATATTTGCAATTTTCCATAATAAGAGTTATACATTTTTTGAACAAATGTATATTTTGGTTTCTAAAATTTTTCAAAGCTCAATTATTGGTGAAGAAACCATTTTTTAGAAGCAGTCTAATTTAGAGCTCTTTGAAAACCTGAAAATTGTGTGATTCTGTATGTTTCTTCCCTTTCTACATATCCTAAAGGATAGAATATGTATGCATGTTACTCTATAGTGAAAACAAAATATTATAATGAGCAGGATGCTGCCCTTGAAGTGAGAATCTAGCTTAGCAATATTTCTAATATTTGTCTGATGTCTAATATTCAATGACTAAAAAGGAAGTAAAATATTCTTCTGGTGTTTTTTTTTTTTAAGATTTTATTTATTTATTTCAGAGAGAGAGTGTGTGAGCGGCGGGGCAGGGAGGGGTGCAGGAGTAGCACAGGGAGAGGGAGAGAGAATCCCAAGCAGACTGCACCCTGCACGGGCAGCCTGACGCAGGGCTCGATCCCGTGACCCTGAGATCGTGACCTGAAGCAGAAACCAAGAGCCAGTCACTTAACTGACTGAGCCACCCAGGCGCCCCCACCCTTCTGGTTTTAAATTAATGTTTTATAACAGAGCTACAGAAAGAAAAAGACTTTTGCTTTGTAAATCTTTAAAATAGTCTTAAAACTATGAATTAGAACTACTTTTTAGGAGTTAGTTTACGACTTCTTTTCAGCCCCCAAATTCAGATTTTTATTATCTCCTTTTGATAACGTCTTCTAGCACTTGATTTGTGAGAGTTGTGTCCTTTTAAACCAATAAGTGAGTTTTATCTCATGAACTCAGAATCATAGGGATATAATGTAACAGCAGCACAATCTCAAGGTTAAATGAGTTTGAGACACTGTTCCTAGAATTCCAAATTCCCAGCTTCCTTGAGATGGGTAAGGGGCCACCAGACTCAAGCTTCCTAACGTAGCAGGGGTCAGCATGTCATTTACAACCCCCCCTTTGGTGAAAGAAACCGTGTCCTGATGATTTTCTTGTGAAGATGGTATGTGTGCCTTGATGCTTGCCCTCCTTGTTCTCCAGCCCACCTGAGCGGCGGTGCTTAGTGGGTAGGGAATTAACGGGTGAATGCAGCAGTCTGGGAGAAATTAGACAAAAGAATGCTTACCCCAGCTCTAGGAGATTCAGCAACTACCAGAAAGAAAAGAAAGAGCTGCTGAAAAAGCTGCTCACTGGAGCCCTATCAAGGGGATGTTTTCCAAAGCAGCTGCACAAATATACCCACTAGAGTAGGGCAGCTTTCACCCTGCTAATATTTGGAAAATACATCCTCCAGGAGTCTGCCTCCTGCTGTAGATCCGTAGGGTATATTAATGGCTGGCAGACAGCAGTCTGCTGTGTCTGACTGCTCAGGGCATTATTTTTTTCCTCCAAAGTTTGCATCAGTAGAATATTTTTCAAAATGTTTCTAAAGGTCATTTGGAATCTTACTGAAACTAAGAAAATAATGAGATGCCTGGAAATGTTGAAACGCTTCCTTTCAAACTGGTAGCTGAAACACAATGAGCCTTGATGTATATGTCCTCAAGACAGCCTTCATTTTCCGCAGAGATGCTCTCTCCCAGACGAAGCAACGTACCCTAACTTGGCAGAGTTCAGTCTCTTCTGTGCTGAAGTTTTTAGGATATATATTGCTAAACTTCTAAAACATTTTGTGTATTTCCAAGAATATAATTTCAATTCTGCCTCAGGTGATTTCCAATAATTAACAAGAGAGCTACTAAAATGCAGAAGAGCAAAATCCTCAGAAAAGTGCAGCTAACAATTCACCCGATGTTGCGATTCCTAAATATGTCTCACTTGTTTTCGGGATAAACAGCAATACCATATAATATAAAATCCTGTGCAAGTGATGCTTTTCAATTCTACTGAAATCAATAATGATGCTGTTGGTGATGAAAGCAATCGTAATGGTTAGAACCCACATGCTTCCATTTGGCAAGTATAGTTGTCTACTACCGAACAAGCCGGTGATATTTACTGCAGGTAAATTACAACCAAACAGCTATAAGGTTGCAATTATTAGCCAAAATAAAAATTTTACTTAATAATTTTGACACTAATAAAAATCATGTCAAAATAATCCCTTCTGAGGAGAGTGTAAGAGGTAAGACCGATAAAATCATGCAACTTTCGAGCTGAGATGAACCACAGAGATCGTTTCATTTAACCTTTTTTCCACAGGAGGAAACAAAGAGGCCCCAGCAGCTGAAATTTTTTTGCCCAAAACAATTAGTGCCAGTGTTGGAACTAGAACCCAAATTGTCTATCTCCAAATTGAGGGGGCAGAGAAACAGTAAGGTTGGCAGGCGTTGCTACCTTCTTTTGGAGCTGTCAACCTTCAAAATAAAGCAGCCAGTTATTTACTAGCAAAATGAGTTTTTTTCTGGAATAGCAGAAGAATAACAATTTGGGACATGCAAGCTGTACTGAATCATAGGCAGAGCTGAAGAGACAAATGGAAGGGCAGCTTTTATTAGGTTTATGAGGAAAGTGAGAAGGGTTGTTTTAAACAAAAGTTCATTGGAGAAGAGCAGAAGTTCGAGGTTGTGGTGGTTCCTCATTGGCTGCAAGCAATGGTTAGTACATTGTTGCTGGGGCACGGAGCGATTTTCATTCTTTTTCTTAAAAAGAGGAGCTAAATTTCCTATGCAAAAAATACTCTTCCTTGTCGAGACAATTCTCATCTTTCTTTGCTGGTTATGCTGCAGCTAGGGGTATAGGTGGCACAGCACCTCCTTCATGGTTTCTCCGGTCCATTCTGAATGAGGTTGCCTAGGGGCACCTGGTGGCTCAGTCGGGTAAGCATCTCACTCTTGATTTGGGCTCACATCATGATCTCAGGGTAGTGAGATCGAGCCCCACTTTGGGCTCTGTGCTGCGCATGGAGCCGGCTTAGGATGCTCTCTCTCCCTCTGCCCCTCCGCCCCTCCTCTGCACACACACTCATTTTCTTATTCTCTTTCTCTCTCTCAAAAGAGAAAAAAAAAAAAAAAAGAAAGAAAGAAAAGAAAAAAATGAGGTTGCCTTTATTTGTTTCCACAGAGCCTGTGAATTCTGGGCCTCCAACTTGGGTAGAGTAGTGTCAATTCTTCTTCCCGATTTGTATACTCCCTTCTCTCTATATTCACTTTCTATGCCATTTCCGAGTACATGGCAAATGCAAGGGTAAAAAAAGGGTTGAGTCAGGAGCATTGAAATGAGGGTGGGTCTGCTCTCTCAATACTCACTCTAACTCCCCTGCATGCAATTGGGAGGTTCCTGGAAACCCAAGATCCTCCACATCAAGATAAGATGGAATAGATGTAATGTAGACAACAACTTATTATTAACCTGATACTATCCTAATGCCCTTCATATAGGTAATCTTATTTAAGCTGTCTCTAACTCTATGAGGTGGTTAACACAGGTGATAGAAGCAAAGCACATGGATTATAAATTATTTACATAAATCACATGGGTAATAAGTGTTGGAGCCAGAATTTCATTCCAAATCCTATGGCTCTAGAGAAGTGTTCTTGATAGTTATTCTATGTCAGATATGATAATTATGCCGATTATATTATTAAAGATCATAGTCTCAGTTAATCTGTTGAAGTTTCATTTTGGTAAAGATTTTGAATCTCGGGGATCCCTGGGTGGCGCAGCGGTTTAGCGCCTGCCTTTGGCCCAGGGTGTGATCCTGGAGACCCGGGATCGAATCCCACATCGGGCTCCCGGTGCATGGAGCCTGCTTCTCCCTCTGCCTGTGTCTCTGCCTCTCTCTCTCTCTCTGTGACTATCATAAATAAAAAAAATAAATAAATAAATAAAAAAAAAATAAAAAAATAAAATAAAATAAAAGGGCAGCCCTGGTGGCGCAGCGGTTTGGCGCCGCCTGCAGCCTGGGGTGTGATCCTGGACACCCGGGATCGAGTCCCACATCGGGCTCCCTGCATGGAGCCTGCTTCTCCCTCTGCCTGTGTCTCTGCCTCTCTCTCTCTGTGTGTCTATGAATAAATAAATAAAATCTTAAAAAAAAAAAATAAGATTTTGAATCTCGTAAAGCATGTATTTTACCGTAACTCATAAGAAGTAAGCATCATTGATAGGAGTTTTTGTTCCTTGGTCTTGTGGAAGGGAGGTAATTCCTATGGAAATGAAATTCATCAGTCTGTTTAATAAATAGTACCGTGGTCTGCATGTCAGGCACTGGGCATGGAAATACAATGGTAAGCAAAAGAGGTGTATAGATGAGTCATGTAATACATAACAAAAAACAAAAATCCAAGGTTTATATCACTTCTATTAGATGTAGAAATTTTTCATGAATTCTCTTAAACAAGTAGAAGAGACGGTAACTTGATAATTAGAAAGGAATCAAGCAAGGTAGTTTCAAAAAGCTGAGCTGTGAAGAATGCTTTCTAAGAAATAGTGACTGCTAGAAAACAGTGAATGTCAGGACCTCCATCCTCCAATATTGACCAGAATGGAGTGAAGACCAAACTGCCTTTGGAGGGTATTAACTTTCCTGAGAGACATTTCACTGAGGCAGGAAGTGAGGAGAGAAAGAACATCTCTTTCTTTAGTTTTCAAAAATATATCTTACCCGTTTTTATTTCTTATTCTTCCCTGAACTAACAATGAACAGGTCAAGGGAATTTTTTTAGACCTCTGCTATACACCTACTAAAAGAAGTTTCTACTGTATTTAAGGATGGCAACAGATTAATAGCAAGATCTTCCAGAACAGACAACATGGAATATGATTTAAAGTTCTTTATCCCACCAAGACAAATCAGAGTATTAGAAGAAAAAAGTGAAACTTCTTTTTAACCCTAAAATGGGAAATAGCAATGAACTTGGCACTGACTTTTATCTATCTCAGTTTCCTAACCCAAGGTACTTTCCCCTTGATCAAAATCGGAAGCAAATGTTTTCATATCCATGTAATCTCTGTATCAATTTGATCGAGGACTTCTGGGCTATTCTCTTACAAAATGTGTGTGCATATCTGTATTAGTCTTAGCTGGAAAATCTGCTGGGTTGATTCTCTTTGTTCTATTCTAGAACAACACATGTAATTAGCCCTTTAATTAAAGCTTGTTGAGGAGGGTGACTCATATTCAAATGTCTTTGCTTCCAGTATGCAGCAGGAAGAAAGTGGTTATCACCTCCAGTCTCTGCCTACTGCTTTCAATTTCATTCCCTTAATACCGAGGAGTTTAAGGTTCTTTCTTACAGACCTTTGGAATTGATCCATTATTAATTTAATCTTTATAAAATAAGCCATCTTAAGGGTATCAACGTGGTCTTACTTGCGATTTGATTGATGTTGGGTAAAGCCTTGATTTAAAAAAAAAAATCAGGGACACCTACATGGTTCAGTCGGTTGTGTCTGCCTTCGGCTCTGCTCATGATCCCGGGACCCTGGGATTGAGCCCCAGGTCGGGCTCCCTGCTCAACAGAGAGCCTCCTCCTCCGTCTCCCTCTGTCTGCTGCTGCCCCTATTTGTGCTCTCTCTCTTTCTGTCAAATAAATAAATAAAATTTTAAAAAGAGGGAAAGTTTTAAAAAAAATAGAAGCCAAAAAAATTTTTAATAGCCTGTGTCACGTATAATGTTTTCACATTTAGCAACAATTCCTATACACGGCAGGCACCTCACAAACATTTGTAGAATGAATCCATGAGTCTTTTTCAGTCCAATGTTTAGAAGCACCCTATCAAAATGAGATTAGAGCTCGTTGAAATCACAAGCCTTAGTGACTGGAGTGGGTCAGGCCTTTGGAGTGGTAGAGAAAAGTGAGCAGAACGCCTGGAATGATTCACAGGCCATTCAGTTCAGAGGAGAGAGTCCCAAAGACAAACTCTCCAATTAACTTCTTTGCACAGCGCCTTGGAAAGAAGGCCATAAAATTATAAAATTATGTGTGTGGACCTTACAAATTGAAACCATTAGGTGATGTTGCTGGTATCATTATGTAAAAGGGAATTGTGCCAATTACTATTGCTCTGGGGATAACACTAATAATAACTTTTCAGAAAATGGCATTTGATAATCTTCAGAAAAAATGATGAGTAAAGCTCTGTATTTTAGGCACTGCAGAAGATACAAAGAAATCTAGGAGACAGTTTCCACTCTGTGATGCACATTACTTTATTTAATGCTTGTAATAATAAGTATTATTTGCTCTTATGTTACAGATGGGTAAATGAATCTCAGACAGCTGAACTGCTTTGTTTAATGTCACATAAATAGTAAGGAGCTAAACTAGAAATTAAACCAGAAGCCCATTTCCTCTTTATTATTCTGCTCTGAAAACCTATAGTAGAGGATAACGTATGGTAGGTACCGATGCCCTTGTAGAAATCCTTAGCGGCCTGCCTGACCCGTAATAGTCTGACCTAAGAAGTTAGTGTATGAGTAACACATTTAGCATGTTGTTCATTAAAATCTTTTTCTTTTTAATTTTTTTTAGCTAAGCTAGTACCCTCCCAACTATCCATCCACCCCCCAGCACCCCTGCTTTGTCTAAATTAGCTGAATGGTAGCTTCTGTCCTCTAGTTTCATAAAAATTAAAGAGATTTCATGTACAGGGTCTTATTTTCTGAATATAGAATTTGCAAATTCTAGCCACTGAGGACTGAATTATTTAAGGTCAAATTAGAAAAGTATTTCCTTATGCTCTGCTCTTTAAAGAATTTTAGATTTGAATCTTCAGACTCAGAAACCAAGCTTTGCAATTTCCAGTTACAGGAGATGATGGAATTCAGTCTTTAAAAGACAAAGATGGGAAGAGAATATATCCTAATCTTACAATATTCTCAAGGTTTTATTAATGTTTCCCCTAGCAAGTTGAAACTATGGTTTCAAATGCTCTCGAGGAAATGTGTTTAAAAGGCAGGAAACTGGGTGTGGAATTCGGTCTATTTTTACTCCTCCTTGAAAATTCTGTATGCTTTTTGCACAAAACCGTTGGAAAGGATGGCACTACTAATTAATTTCCTCCTGGTTTATTTATACATACATATCTTTTTCATACCTGAGTCTATTAGATTGAATTTCTTAGGAGAAAATAAAACATGCCAGGATCTTAAGAGTGGTGGGACTACCCACCTGGAGTTTCCCTCCAAGATGGCAGGCCTGAACAGAAAACCTCTGGAATGAGTATATAGACTTGTTATCTGAATTACTTCCTGTTACCTGGAAAGGTAAGAGCACTGAAGGATGCTGCCTAGGAAGTTTCCTGCTGTCACCTTTTGAGCTTTGAGTTTATAAATAGAAAAAAAGACTTTTCTGAGAATTCACCTTGCTATTTGGCAGGCTAAATCTTTCTTCTTTCTTCTTTCTTCTCCTTCTTCTTCTTCTTCTTCTTCTTCTTCTTCTTCTTCTTCTTCTTCTTCTTCTTCTCTTCTTCCTTCTCCTTCTCCTTCTTCTTTTTCCTTCTTCCTCTTCTTTTGAAAATCCAGCTATAAATGAAGAGTCACATAATTTGTACTAGGTAAGGAGATAATTCAGAACACAGATTTAAGAAAAACTACCAGTTCTAACACTTACTAAATGTATCCCTTTGAGAAGTTGTTCTCTCCAAGCCTCAGTTTGTCCTCTGTAAAACAGGATAGTAATAATGCCTACTTCATATGGTTGTCTTGAAAATTAAATGAGATAATCCATGTTTACTGTTTACTAACAAAAGGTCTGACATACAAGTTCTCAAAAGTGGTGATGATGATAATATTCTTACAGAGCTCAGGCTGTTTTCACACCTATGATCTTATTTTTCTTCAAATTGCTACATGTACGTAATAGCCTTACTTTCTCATAGGGGTGGAGAGCAAGATTTTATGAAATCAGAGAAGGAAACACTTCATTAATTTAAAACCAAAGCAAACAGGGACCCCTGAGTGGCTCAGCTGTTGAGAGTCTGCCTTTGGCCCAGGGCGTGATCCTGGGGACCCAGGATCGAGCCCCGTGTCGGGGTCCCTGCAGGGAGCCTGCTTCTCCCTCTGCCTGTGTCTCTGCCTCTCTCTCTCTCTCTGTTTCTCTCATGAATAAATAAATAAAATTTTTAAAAAATGAAAGCAAGCAAACAAACAAAAACCCCTAAAGTCAAGAAGAACAAAGTAGAGAAGAAAACTGAGTGCACTCAGGTTGTGTTATTCTACTTAAAAGCTGGAGGAAGAGCAAAATAACAGTCCCCTTTGGTTAACATAAGTGGGAACATGTAGTAGAATGAGAATAAGTGACTTTCCGGATCACAGAGTGATTTTGCCATGTTTGGGAGACAAAGGCTTCATGAATGTTAAATCCCCGCTGTCACGTCTGTGTCTTTTCTAGGCTTTTCCATTTTTTAGGAATGCTCTTCCTACTATTTCACAATGACATGTTTAAAACACTGATGAACTTTTAAGGCTAAGAATATTTCAAATTTTACTACATACTTCTGAAGTAATACCTGTCATCACAGGGCAATGACGACACAGATGACAGATGAGCGTCATTGCTGCTCCTTAAGGAACTGCAGGGAACAGGAGGGACCAGTGCCCCGTGCATGCAGCATGCCAGGCTTATCTGCAAGCCTGATAATCTGAACTGGAGGATAGTTTGAACTGATACTTGTTTACTTGTTGGTTTGTTTCTCTTTTAGAAAGGAGGTAGGGGCGGAGGGAGAAAGAGAACCTCAAGGAGGTTCCACACCCAATGCAGAGCCAGACTCGGGGCTCCATCTCAGCACCTGAGATCACGACCTGAGCTCAAATCAAGAGTCAGACACTTAACCAACAGAGACACTCAGGCACCCCGGGAAATCATATTTAATAAAAGTATTGATTGTGAGGGAGTTCCTAAGGTTGTGTCGGCCACATGAACAACATTTTCCTTCTCCCCAGTCTTGTAGCTCTGACCTTGTACACTGCATGTGGTTATAAAGATCAGGCTATGGCTGAAGGCCAAACCACATCTCTTGCAGTTTGTTCTCAGACTGCGGAGGCTCTGGTGTGCTGTTTAGTCACTTTGGTTTGAGTTCAAGTTGAGTTGATCTTATTTGGTTAACTTCTTTAATCTTCCCCCTCTCTCCTCCTGTCACTTCCTTAGGGAGTTCTTATTTATTTATTTATTTATTTATTTATTTATTTATTTATTTATGATAGTCACAGAGAGAGAGAGAGAGAGGCAGAGACACAGGCAGAGAGAGAAGCAGGCTCCATGCACCGGGAGCCCGAGGTGGGACTCGATTCCGGGTCTCCAGGATTGTGCCCTGGGCCAAAGGCAGGTGCCAAACCTCTGCGCCACCCAGGGATCCCCCTTAGGGAGTTCTTATCCAATCCTTAGTCAAGGCCAGGAATCTAGTTGGAAGTGCAGGCTGGGATCTTTTCTCCTTCTGGGGAATTTTGTCACTGGATATATTTCCTTAAGGCTCAACTATCTACACTACACGGTACTATCAGTCGGAGCGGTGGCTGTATTTCCTTCAGTCACCAGCGTTTCCTGAGCCCATCATTGTGCTGGGCCCCAAGTGACACCCAGCAAACATTCATTTGGTGAATAAACCCTTGTTTTGAATTAGGGGAGAAATGGTTCCTGGGCTCATCTAAAAAAATTACCTACATTCATTTTTGGAGAAAAGGTTTTCCTGGAAACAGTACTAATAGTTCTATATTTTAGTCTTCATGAAAGTTCTGATGAATACAAATTTTTAAGGCCTTTCCCAAAAGGTAAATCTTTTATTTTAGGTGGAAAGAGTCAATGAGTTTGTGTTTACAGTGGTAACTCAGAAAATGGATAAAGTGATCTGGCTGGCAGTTGGCTCTTAGCTTTTAGTAAAGGCCTTAAGTGGCCTCCTTCCTGAGTTTCATGTGTAAGACCGGCCCTGAGTAGCTTGGTCCTTCCTCAGGTCCTCTGCCCACAGTCTTAATGGCAAACAGCAGTCCAGGCATGGTTACCTGAGAGAGAGTAGTGGCTACCATAGGATCAATATGTCTAAGCCCTCACCAAGAAAAATGTGCTTTTGAATGTTTGCATTTTTGTTTAATTACAGTTCTGAGAAGTCTGTTGTTTCTACCATTACCAAAGGGGTGCCTCGCCTGTACCTTCAAATCTTTCTGTCAGCTTCAGTCCCAACATAGCTTCTTCCCATTCTGCTTTGATTCCCTCTCAAGTCTTATCTCATCTTGTTGGCGAAGTCTTGCCATTACCACGACCTACCTGGAATGCCAGTATGCTTGCCAGAGGATGGTCTTTCTCCGCGTACTGGTACTTAAAGTGCTGATTTCCATGTAGGGAGAGAAAGAAAGTTCTCTCCGACTTCTAAACATATCTTCTTGTCTGAGACCTGAATTTGCAGTCTCCAGGGAATTGTTGCTACAGATCTGGCCCATACTCCTCATTCACAGGCAACCAGCTCTATAGTCAACATATGCCACACATACTCCCTACCTTGACACTGAAGAAGGGAGCACCATGCAGGTTCCCATGTCATCAGTAATCCTTTTCCCCTATCCTTTCCTGCTCAAAGAGGGAAGGACTTGTATATAGAAAATGGGAACTTAGCTTGGGATGACTTAGGCAATTGATTTATTTTTATTTTATTTTATTTTATTTATTTGAGAGAGAGTGAGTAGGGGGGGAGGGGCAGAGGGTAAGGGAGAAACCAACTCCCTGCTGATCAGGGAACCTGACCCAGGGCTCGATCCCAGGACCCTGGGATCATGGCCTGAACTCAAGGTGCTTAACCGACTGAGCCACCCTGGCAACCACTAAGCTAGACTTAATGTCTTCTTACCTTAGGCAGCAGTGTCTACAGCAAGAATTTTCAAGGGTATCCTGAAAATAGACTAATTTTATCTTTGTCACTGTCTTTTCTCCACTCCTATTCTTCCTTCCTCCCTGTGGGAATTAGGAGCTTCTAGTGTTCCATGTCTAAACATTGTCCTCCTCCATCTTTCTGGCCATCCATTTAGCTTTATATCATTTCTTCCCCTTCAAAGACAACAGATCCCTTTGTTTCGGTCCTTGACAACATAGATGTTATTTTTATGCTAATAATTCACAGTAAGGGATAATGGACAGTGGTAATGGCAGGTGGATATTAACATGAGATATTTCTTTTTAAAACAACTGACAGCCCAAATGAACTTCAGATTGAAGAATATGTGGGAAAAAGTCATTCTACCCATTACTTCCAGGGACTAAAACTGGAGCCACACGGTTCAAACTAGGTTCTTATCATTTCATCTGATTGTGTAACATTCAAATCATCGTGAAAGGAAGAAGACAAGCATTAGTTATTAGATATAAGATTCAATAAACTGTTAGATTTTGAAACATATAAACATAATTTTTAAAAATACAGAAAGCTTTCAGTATAAAGAAAGGTACAATTTTAAGGAAAATTTAAGGAAACAAACATCTGGCTAACTATCTCAATCCCAAATTACTTGGAGTAACTTTTGAGTTTAAGCCTAATTTTCTATTTGGGGGTTAAATTTTTCTCATATATGCCAACAGAAAAAAAAAAAAAGGTTTACTATGAAGTTTTAAAATTCCTTTACAGTGGTAGGATAAATAATTTGTGTTCTTTAACCCAAAGGCCCACCGTTGAGGCCTTGATTTATATCAGAAGGCAAACTTTCTCTCACCTAATGGGACTTGGCTGTGAATGAGTCCATTTAGACAAGATCTGGTGAGTCCATTACCAACTCATCTCCTTGAAAGGTTTTATAGTTAGGAAAGCATTTATCTGACAACAGACTTTATCCAGCTCTGATACATGTCCACAACACGCCCAGCCTTGGGGTAAAGAATGCTAACACAGAGAGACAAGCTGCGGTAAAGAAAGGTCTGGGGCGAGTGGTTGTGCGGGGCCAGGCCACTGCCGTGCGGGGCCCCGAGATCCTGCAGCCGGGCTACTGCACCAGCAGCGAAGAGTTCGCCAATAGCTCCTAATCTGAATCAGCAGCTTTCTTTAAGCATATTCGAAATGTGTAAATATGCTAGTCAGTACACGGGTAACAAGCAGTCCTGGCAATATTTTAAAAATTTAGCTATTAGTGGTTGAGCCTCTGCCTTTGGCTCATGGTGTGACTCCGGGGTCCCGGGATCGAGTCCCACATGGGGCTCCCTGCCTGGAGCCTGCTTCTCCCTCTGCCTGTGTCTCTGCCTGCCTCTCTCTGTGTCTCTCATAAATAAATACAGTTTAAAAATTTTTAGTTAGGCAGGTAGCTTAAGGAAGAGGAGTATAAAAGGCTAGGAGCCTGGAGATCGATATTTAACTTGATATTTTCATGAAAGCTAGAAATATAGAGGTATGTCGATTACTTATTTTGGAATATGTTAGCCTGGCAAAATAGAAACTATACTGAGCTTGGAGTTAGATCATTGGAATTTCATCCAACTGCTTCCAGTGGATACCTGCTTAGATTTTGGAAAGTACTTCTTTCAGTTTCTTAAATTATAATGGAGTCTTCGTGGCCTCCCTTACTGATGGCAAAGGTGTGAGGCTCAAGAGAGGGATGTAAGCAAACACACGTGTGAAGTTAAATGCTAAGTAAAAATAGACAAAAATAGAAACGGAAGAAAATAAGAGAAAGAGAGCCCAGCATTAGCCCAACATTAGCAAGCAGGCAGATGGATTAGAGGGTGATGTCCACAGAGAGCATTAAGGTAGGTTAGAGTAGAGAAGATACGAGAAAGATGGTCAGCCTGCATGAATATTCTTTTGTTGGCATGGGAGCTAACTCCAGAATATAATCACTACTCATTGTCCTGAAAATGCAAGTCAATTAACTCTTTATTTCAACTCTTTAGCTACTCTGTATTCTTAAAATATGAATAATGATAAAATTGGCTAATCATAGCAGTCCCTATGAAGTGAAATTATTTTCTAGCATTGTATTGACAAATAGAGAAATGAAACACTGCAGACTTATAGTAAATAAACCGAAGCCTATGGAAGTCGGCTTGTCCAACCCTTAGCCATGTACCTATTGTCCCCAAGGGGAAGAAATTCTTGAGTGCCCCTCACCCCAGGTCAGGGAGTGAGTGTGCGGATCTCGCTTCATCTGTGCAGCCATTTTATGAGGGTAGATGGGGGAAATGAAGGTCTCTTGAGGTTCAGCAGACTGACAGTAAGAGAAGGTCTTCTAAAGCCATTTAGATATTCCTAACTGTGGTTACGCTAAAGGAAAAAGTCATGCTGGTCAAGGTGGGTGGACAGAAGTGGATTTCATTCCTATCCTCTTGTCAGCGATAGGGGTGAGCACAGGTCAAGTGCAAAGAGCCGCCTGTGCAGGGACAAAGCACAGGCCTCTCGCGGGTGGAGTGAGCGTGGGAGGAGCAGTGGAGGATGTTCATCAGTGGGCTGTGGTGAACACGTCGAGTTATTCCTGAGTTTACAAATGTTATTCTTGGTGTAGGACATCTGTGTTCACTAATGGGAGCCCATCCGTCCACGTTAGCCTCCTACCCTCCCACAGACACTAGGAGACAAGGGGTTATCTCAGCCTGGTTAGCAGGTCCTTGAGAAAGACATTTCCTAGTTTGTAAAACTAGCAAGAGGCTGGGAGAAGATTTGCATAGATTTCAAAGGAGCAGAGAGAAAATTTACAAGTAAATGCTCTAAGAAAAGGAAGGGTAGAGGGCTACAGTGAGGGAAAAAAAGCTGTTTTAAGTTTAATCAAGCTAAGAAAAGCGTCAAGACAGTCTTGGTCGGGCAGCCCGTGGAGGGGGGGGGGTGCTCAGCGGTTTGGCACCACCTTTGGCCTGAGGGCTCCCTCCGCGGAGCCTGCTTCTCCCTCTGCCTCTCTCTTTTTCTGTGTGTGTCTCTCATGAATAAATAAAATCTTAAAAAAAAAAAAAAAAAAAAAAAGAAGACTGTCTTGGTCAGTTACACTTTAAATGTACAACCAACTCAACCAAAACCCAAATCAAGAAAACTCCAGGCACAAATTAAACCTGAAAATCAGTATCTCTAGTGACAGAGGCATCTACATGTGTGTATGTGTGTGCATATAGCTGAATACGTTTTTAAGTGTGCATTCCAGTATTGTTAACTATATGCACATTGTTATACAGCAGATCTCTAGGACTCTAGAACTTTTTCACCCTGCTTGACTAAAATTCTAAGCCATTAGGAAATGTGGTAAATATATAAACTGAAATATTATTTAGCCCAAGACAGAAAGAACATCATATTCTATAATATGGATGAACTTTGAGAACATTATGCTAAATGAAATAAGTCAGCCACAGGAGGACAAATACTGTATAATTTTACTTAAGTGAGATATTGAAAGTAGGGATCAAAATACAGCTTAAGAATCAGGCATGTAGGTGCTTGTGCCTTAATGTCACACCAAGACCCCCTGACGGAGCTGTGAACATATTCCTTATCCTCCATTATTTCACTTTCCCTGTTCCCATGATTTTTTTTTTTTTTTATCAGCAAAAATTATTTTAGATTTGGTCATGGCCTAGTCATTTCAGTCTCAGTGACGGTGTAATCTCTGAGTCTTTGGTTATAGGAATATGTCCCAGAAGACACTGTTGGTTGTCAACTCTCTTTTGGTTCACACATTTTCAGATCTGTTTGGGCAACAAAAGACTCAGGGAAAGCAGGCCCCACCACAGATTCAGGAAATGGACCATGATTGCTCAAAGACAAGTAAGATGACTACTTTCCCTTTTGCTAAGTAATTCCTTTAGGAGTAAGAACGATTTGGTACTGGCAAAGAGGATGTAAGAGAAATGTGCTGGGATGCTAGTGCACAGGATTTTTGTTCTGAATATAAAGGAATAGTGAGATATCTTATTCCTTTCTTCTTACTTTGGATAGATTGGATAGCAGATGATATGTATAGCTGAGGTATCCCCCTTGCAACCAGGAAGTAACAAGCTAAATAATAAACAATCAACTACTGAAGTTGGCAGGGTAGAGAGCCAGGTCCTTTAGTTACTGTACCTCAGTTAGAAATCACCTATGTCAGACTGTTTTTTCTGTGTGTAAGATTTCTTTTTCTCACCAAACCAAGGCTAGTTAATTATTATTTACTTGCCAATGTAAGCTTTCTACTTCAGAATATGTCATAGCATGGTGGGCAAAAACTAGTCTTATATGAGGAGGTTGGAAAAGTCATCAATGGGAGAAAAGAAAGTGCTCTTCTAGCTTCTTTCACACAGCCAGACTTCATCTCTCTTTCCACAGCATAATTGTAGAAACACTCATCAAAGATCCCCTTGTTTTAAAATTATTGATGTGTGTGTCTCTCCTTCCTATTGGACTGTGATCCCCTGGGGGGTGGAGGCTATGGTCTATTTATCTCAGAATCCCCTCAAGCCCTAATTCAATGCTTGGTATGTGCTAGTTGCTCAATAAGTGTTGAATTGAGTGAATCGAAGTTTGAAGTCAGTTGGTGAGTGATTTATGAAGAGTGGGATAATGTGTGATCTGAATGAAGTTCTCTACAGACATAAAAATATTGGTAAGATAAAACGTGTCTTTAAAAACTACTTTATGAAATGAATGTCAAGAGATCTCCTTAAATTGGTCTTTGCACTGTCACCATTATCCCATCAACACTTAAATTGTTAGGTGTGGTTAGAATAATCAAGTTAGTCCCTGTAACTTTTCATTTGCCAGTATTCCTGAATAGTTCATTAAAATAGTTGTTTAATTATTTGTTTTATTTCAATTGCCATTCTTTTTTACAGTGCTATCCACTACCCAAAGGTATCACATAAAACCATTGGCTGCACCCCAATCCCTCACCTCAGCAATAGAAATATCATATCAGTGTGGCTCACTTGGCCTCCAAGGACAGTCATGTGCATCGATAGTGGAGTAAAAATAACTCTGGGATTCAGGATGGGTAGGAGACTCATCAGCCTTCAAGGCCATTGCCTTTCAGAACTGTCAACTGCCACTCAAGGGAGCTAACAAAGCTGCAAGGCATTTCAATACCAAATATTTTCCCACAACCTGGTTGATTCAAGAGTGTGCAGGAAGGAAAGAAATACACTTATGACTTGAACTCGAGTGATTTTCTTTCTTAAAGTCATGTGGATTCTCATTTAACATTACTATTCAACTGCATTGGGCTGTCATAGGAAGCACTATAGTCATATAACTTTGACTCTAGGGAGGTCAGTGCCTACACTATCCATCACAGATGGATCTATTTGATCTATTTGCCAAGGGGACATGAGTACCCACTGTAGACCAAGTTACAAATATTCTTTTAATTTCATCACTATAACATTATCAATTACATGCACAAAAGTCCCAGGCTTTCTTCTCTCATTGACTGTCATCTCATTCTAGGTTTTTCTCAAGAAGGCTCATTCTGACATAAGCCTACCACCCCCTTTCAGTCCCCCACTTAACACCTCTATCAACATGAACTAGTCATTGTTTCAGGGGAAACTATTGTCTTATTTTATATACAATTGTTTGTGTGAGGCCTTAAGTGTAGCTCCTTGCTTTTTCTATAAAGTGAAGTCTACAGTTCTCATGCCCCAGAAAACTTATTTTTACTTTACATAGTCTCTCAGCCAAATAAGGGTAAATCTAATAAAATATGCAAGGTCTATATGTACACTGAAGTCTATGGAATCTTGCTGGGAGAAATTTTAAAAGAGCTAAGTAAATTATCTATTTCCACTAATCAAAAGCTCAGTATTGTCAAGATGTCAAACCTCCCAATTGGATCTATAGATCCAATGCAATCTCAAAAGAAAAAAAAAACAAGCAAAGCTTTTTTGTAGAAATTGACAAGTGGATTTTAATATTCATATGGAAATTCAAAGAACCTGGTATAGCCAAAACATTTTTGAAGAACAACAAAGTTGAAAGACTGACTCCATCAGATTTTAAGACTTATTCTAAAATTACAGTAATTTTCAGAGGATGGTATTTGTGCCAAGATTGACAAATATATCAGTGAAACAGAACAATGACTCTGGAAATAAATCCACATATATTTGGACAAGTGAAATTTGACAAAGGTGCAAAAGTAATTCAATGAAGAAAGGGAAGTTTGTTTTCTTCTTTAATGGCAAGTCAATAGTAATAGTTAAATGCAAAGAAGAAGAGGGAGGAAGAGAAGAAAGAACTCCATAGCCTTCACTTTTTATAAACATTTAATAACTGTGTAACCTAAAACTATGGAAGTTCTAGAAAAGAAGGAGAAAAATCTTTGTGACTGGGATCAAAGATTTCTTAGATGTCCCTAGGATGACACTTAAGTGATACTAAAAGTATAATCCATAAGAGAAAAAAATAATGAATTGAATGTCATATAAATTAAAATCTTCTGCTTTTTAAAAATATTAAGAGAATGAGATAAGCAAAAGATTGGAAGAAAACATTTTCAAATAATAAATCTGATAAAGGAATTATACACAGAATATAAAAAGAACTTTCAGCCTCACTAATTAGAGAACAAAAAGCCCTCGAAAAAATTTGAACAGACCTTTTACCAAATAAGATATATGGATAGCAAAGCTCAATATCAACTGTTACATCATATTAAAAGTACTCAGTCATATACCCTAGAAACCTATTAGGATTATTAAAGTTAAAAAGATTGATCATACCAAGTATAAGATAGTATAGGATATGGAGGAACTGGAACTCTCATGAACTGCTGATAGCAACGACTTTGGAAAATATTTTTGGCAGCTGCTTAAAAATATATAGCTACCATATTATCCAACCATTCTCCTCCTAGGTATTTATCAAAGAGAATTTAAATATTTATACAAATGCTTGTACAAAAGTGTTCAAAAAAGCCTTGTTTTATAGCCCCAGACTAGAAATAACCCACACACTCATCGACAGATGGCTAGATAAGCAACTTATGGTATATTCATCAAAGAAAATATTACTTAGCAATAAAAAGTAAGATATTATTGATACACACAAAATTGCAAATGAATCTCCCCCAAATTATGGCATATGTAAGGAATCAGACAAAAAAGAGCATATACTCTATGATTCCATTTATATAAAATACAAATTAATTTATATGGACTGACAATAGACTAGTGGTATCTGGGGAGAAGGTCAGGAGAGATAAGAGGGAGGTATGGGTCATAAGGAAATTTTTGGAGTTGGTTGATATGTTAATTAGCTTCTCTGTGGTGATGATTCCTTGGGTGTGTACATATGTTAAAACAGCAAGTTGCACACATAAATGTGCACACTTTTTCCTATGTAAATTAAACATCATAAAGCTCTTTAAAAACAAGAGTAAGGGCTTGTCACCAGCTATATATGAGTAGTGAGTTTACTGTCCTAAGTTTCTGCTCAAATACTTGAGTATGCAGTGGTGCATCTATCTTAAAAAGAAAAAGAACAACAATAAAAACAGGAGGAGAAACAGGGTAGTTGGCAGTCATGAATGAATGAATGAATGAATCCCAAGTCTACTCATCCCTGGCAGAGTCCATTTGAGAGCAAAGAGCCGAGGGAAGGGTGCTAAGGTGGCAAGGCAAGGTGGTATCTTGCCTTCACTGGTACTAGTTCTATAGCTTTGGGCAAGGCAATTCACATTTTTTTAGACCTAGTTTTTTCACCTCAAAGAGAAGAACAAGGATATCTACTCTGACATATAAAATTTTTGATGATGATTAAATATGATAATTCCATTAAATCACTCTATAAGCTGTGAAATACCACATGAATGTGAATGGTAAAAAAAAACAGGTAACTGATTTACTGATGGATCAGTGAGAAGGAGGCAGCATTGGCCATATTAGAAAATGAATTTATAAAAAAAAAAAAAAAAAAAAAAAAAAAAGAAAATGAATTTATTATTTTTTGCATTACTCTATTTGAAAACTCTTGTCAAATCCCTCTTCCCTTTTCTGCGTGTAAATTCTAAGGTATCTGCGATACCTTAGAATTTCCACACATTCTCAGGAATAAATACTAATCTCATTTTTCAATATATAAAAATATTAGTTCAATCTAAATAAAATCCTCACTTTCTCATTTGATTGAAAGCTTGCATTCCCGCACACCCAGCCCAGGCCTGGTGGGCTTGGAAGCCTGCAGGGAAGAGGGGCCATGAAAGATTGCTTCACTGTGGATCTGTACCGTCTTTTCTGCTAGCTAATTGCCTCTCTCAGACCTCCAGTTTCAAGCTGAGGGTTGACCAATTCTAACTTGAATGGTGCTCTCTAAATTTGTCTTTGGAGTTCTCTCTGTGAGATGCCCAAACACTACCTTTCTCATGTGGTGATTTTTGTGACTACTTTGAAGTTCCACCCTGTGACCTCCCATAGCACCCTTGCTCTTCACAGGTGACACCTTCTTCCAGATGGCTGCTTATGACTTCTTCAGCTCTTGGCTACTATTGTAAAAAGACACTCTGTTGAGTTGACTTTGGCCATTGAATTAAGCCTTGTGTGTGGGCTTCCTTTCAAGGTAATTCCATTCTAACTCAGTTCTGTAGGTCCGATAGGTGGCTCTTGGAAACAAGCACCTCTGCTATGTCATTGGTAGAAGAATGGCTTGTTCCCATTGCAGATTTCTGTTTCTCTTCTTATAGAGGCAGCGCCAGCCAGGCTTTGACCATATGCTACTGTTTACATATGAGGAAGATACTAGTTGTTGTGGGCACCCAACTTCCAAGTTCTCAAAGTTCTCAAAGTCCACTCAAGAGGACTGAGAAAGACAGAAAGTTCTACCTTTTCTGAGCAAAGGGGCAAGGGAAAAAATGCAGTCCTTTAATTATCTTTGCAAAGAAGTTTTCCCAGGCATTCTCCCTTTTGGTGTTTCGCAGCCTTTCTTTCTGTAGCCTGGAGGTGGAGAGAGGGCTAGCCTTTGATGGATGCTTTAGAAAGTGAGGGTTCTTTGGCACATCCTGTTCTTTATTTACCTCAGTCTGAAATCCCAAACAGAAGAGTCTTGTTTTTACTTCCTATTAAATAGCCTAAGTTTGATCAAAGAATGCAGCAGAAAAAAATACAAGAAATGATATGTTGAAAAGATACGTTGATGTACTTTTTAGGTCCTGGTAATGAAGCAGTGAAACTGTATCTTTTCATTAGCTCAGTTGTTGGAAATAAATAAATCCTCTCTTTGCATACCATAATCATTTGTAAACCAGAATATTATATAAGGACTATTGAGTACATAATTGTTTTCTATTCCAGAATATAAAATGGAAGGAGATTAATGTTTATGGGAAGAGATGTACACTAGTAATTGTTAATAGAGTTGACATGCTCTTATGCTCTTTTTAATAAAAAAGGAGAATGACTCCATTGCTTTAATTTTGAGACTAATCCTGGGCAGTAAAGTCCTTATCTTGAAAGTTAAAAAATGTCATTATAATTTTGCTTGTTCTAGTTATGGCTTTTTAAAGAGCATGGAATAATGGAGGTCAATGTCAACATCAATAATCACCATTAAATAAGAACATTCCTCTTTCCTATTCTCTTCATGTGCCATAAAGTTTTCTTATGAATTTAGTACACTTAGAGAGGCATACCTCTGATTGGAAGGAATGATTTATGTCCAATGTCTCAAAATCATTACTGTATATACATAACCTTTAATAAATTTAGTTAACAAAACAGAATGACCATGTTTATATATTTATTGGTAAATACTTCAAAAACATAGGCATTCTCCTGCCTTAATTATGCATGACAGAAATAATATCTAGGATCACTTTATGTTTAATAGTTAAATTTTAGCTGTTATTCTTCAAATCTGCTAATGTGAAAATTGTGATTTGTTTACTTGCATTGCTAGTCCTCCAGGAAGAAATGTTTATAGTTCAGTTACTAAAAAACTGTCATTCTGTATTCTTAGGAGGCCACCTGTTGTCAGACAAGTAATTCTAGGAGGATAAAACATATGCTGAAAAAAAGTGGCACCCAAACAGCATATTTGTTTTGTATTTTTCACAAATTAAGTTACATGATATTAACATCTAATAGCTCTGATTTCATACAGGGAGTGTTGTAATGTCTTGACATATGTATAAAAAAGTCAAACAGGAAATTAGAGAGGATGTCACACATGGTGGTAAATATTTTGTATCTGGATCCAGAGTTGGATCACATACCCTAAAACTGCTTGTCTCTACATCCTAAAAATATGTCAGTAGGTTACATAGTATTGTGATTCACTTGGCCAGTGAACAGTTAGGTAGGTAAAACTGACTCAATATTTTAAAATGCTTTCTAAAAAAATTAAGAATGACAAGCTTGAGATTTATTTTATTTTTGGAGTGTTAACAATGATTAAACCTGTGCTTTAAAATAATTAGATTATTAGAGGCACCTGGGTGGCTCAGAAAGTTAGGTGTCTGATTCTGAATTTTGGCCTAGGATCCTGAGATCAAGCCCTGTGGTGGGCTAAGCACTCCGTGGTGAGTCTGTTTGAGATCCTCTCTCTCTCTCTCTCCCTCTCTCTGCTCTTCTCATCTGACTCACAAGATGCATAGAATCTTCCTGAATCTCAGAGTTTGTTTGAAAGAATAACGTTCCTTGGTAGTGATCTATCACATTTATTAGAGTTCAAAGCACAGGGCAGTAAAAGTGTGAACTCCAGGTTAGAGATCTGTGGACACGATGTATTTATTTATTTACTTTATAAGCTTTGAACTCTTAAAAAGTTTAGGATGAGACTTTCAGTCCAAAGTGACTGCCAAGAAAAATAGTTTAGGAAGTCATTATTAAAAAAAAAAAAAGAAAAGGAAGTCATTATTAAGACCTAAAAATAAAGAATGCAAACAAATAAATAAAAACTTTTCTAGCTGTGCTGATGATGACCAAAAATTATATGAAGCATCAGGCTTTAATATATTAAATTCTAAGTTTTGCTTGATAAACATATGCATGATATTTTCCAGACACACACGAAAATGGATTGTAGCATATGGTAACTTGGCTTTCATGATAATGTTTTTTAATAAATACTTACAGATTTTATTTCCTAAAATTTAAAGTATTTGTATAAGCTAAGAAAAAGTGCATAACTTAGGGAAAAGTATTAATACCCATAATACATAATAAATCCTATAGATAATAATACAATCTTTCAAGTGCAAAATAGGTAAAATAATTCAAATGTAATAGGCAAAATATAAATAGGAGATTATAAAAATTATATAGGAATGCCTGAGTGGCTCAAGTCATGATCCCAGGATTCAGGACCGAGTCTCACATTGGGCAACCTGTGGGGGGGAGTCTGCTTCTCCCTCTGTCTGTGTCTCTGCCCCCCTCTTTCTCTCTGTGTCTCTCATGAATAAATAAATAAATAAATAAATAAATAAATAAATCTTTAAAAAAATTGAAATATAACTGATCAATAATTTGAAAACGTTCAGTTTTGCTAATGGTCAAATAAATAAAAATAAAAATACTGATAAAACTTATCAGCTGTCATATAGGTAAAATTTGTAAAAGTCTGAGGTAACCAATATGAAGACTCTTACACTACTCAAGGGATTGTCAACTGATGCTACTTTTTAAAAAAGAATAATTTTTGGGCAGCCTGGGTGGCTCAACCTTTTAGCGCTGCCTTCAGCCCAGGATGTGAAATGAACCTGGAGACCCGGGATCGAGTCCCACATCAGGCTCCCTGCATGGAGCCTGCTTCTCTCTCTGCCTGTACCTGTGTCTCTTTCTCTCTGTGTCTCAAATAAATAAATAAATAAATAAATAAATAAATAAATAAATAAAATCTTTAAAAAAAAAAGAATAATTTTGGGAGAAGCTAGAATGGTGACAGATTAGGAGGACTTTAGACTTGTCTCTTTCCTCCAACATAGCTAAGTAACTCTCAAATCATTCTAAATACCCCATAAATCCACCTAAAGACAGACAGAACAAACTCCACAACTGAAAGGAGAGAAGAAGCCATATCAAAGAAGGTGGAGGAATTCAGAGCATGGTTTGGGGAGAAATGGATCACAATGCTATGGTCACAGGGAATGGTGAGAGAGAGGAACATGGAGGAATCGCACAAGAACACTTCACCAAAGTCACTGGCTCGGAAAATAAGAGGGGATGGTTTTTATGAGTTCTTATAACCAGAGGAGCTTGAAGCCTAGAGTTTTAGAGGTTGGTGGACTTGGCTGCAATAGACCCTCAGGGTGCTGCCCTGCTCCTGGATAGAAGACAAGCAAACAACTTGGGTGCAAGGGTTCACAGATGGTATGGAAACAGAGATCTGTGGAACATCTAGGGCACACAGTGGGAGATTCTTCTTCTTTTTGGAACACATTCCTAAGGTGTGGCATTCACAGAGATGCCTCTCTGGGGACAAAGAAGCCAGCTGGCACCATTTCTCACCCCCACAGAGCCACCTGTGGCAAGCAGCTCAGTTCTGACACTGGCTGCCTAACCTGCTAACACCAGGTCCCATACCCCAGGACTTTGGCATGGCTGTCGCTCTTGATCAAAGTTGCCTCAATCCTAGCACAACAAGGTCCTCCCCCTAAGAGACCAGCAGAAACCCCTGCCCATACCACATGTCCCAACCAGAGAGTTCTGCAGGGTTTCAGTTCTAGTGGAAGGAGTATCAGGTCTCATTAACAAGCAGACCAGAGCACACCTAGTCAAAATTCATCTCACTCTGGCCAAGGGTCAAATACTGCCCATTGCAGGTAAGAAGAGCTTCTGCAGACTACTGGCCTGAAGGACAGAGCAGCCAAAACTCAACAGCAGAGCACACAGGACACACACCAGAGACACACCCTGAAGTATCAGGCCCTGGACACTCCATTACTTCTTCATAAAGCCATTACTCTCAGGAGCAGAAAACATAATGGGTTTTTCTAACATAGAGAAGACAGAGACTTAGAGAAGACAGAGACTTAGACAAAATGCCAAGAGAGTAGAATTCATCCCAAATGAAAGAATAAGATAAGATCACAGCCAGACATCTAAGCAAAACAGGTATAAGTAATATGCCTGATGGAGAATTTAAAGCAACAATCATAATGATACACATGGGGCTTGAGAGAAGAATGACTTCAGGAAGGACCTTACTGCAGAGATAAAGGAGCTTAAAAAGAATCAGTCAGAAGTGAAAAGTGCAATAACTGAGATTCAAAAGCGACTTGAGGGGATCCCTGGGTGGCGCAGTGGTTTGGCGCCTGCCTTTGGCCCAGGGTGCGATCCTGGAGATCCGAGATCGAATCCCACGTCGGGCTCCTGGTGCATGGAGCCTGCTTCTGCCTTTGCCTGTGTCTCTGCCTCTCTCTCTCTCTCTCTCTCTCTGTGACTATCATAAATAAATAAAAATTTAAAAAAAAATTAAAAAAAAACAAAAAAACAAAAGCGACTTGATGCAATGAACACAAAAATGGAAGAATCAGGGCAATGAATAAGTGATATATAAGATAAAATAACAGAAAATAATGAAACAGAATAAAAGAAAGAATTATGGGACACAAGAATAGACTTAGGGAAGTCAATGACACCATCAAAAGTAATAACATTTGCACTATAGGAGTCCCAAAAGAAGATGAGAAAGAAAACGGGGCAGAAAATTTATTTGAGAAAATCTGGGGAAGGAAACAGACATCCAGATCCAAGAGGCAGAGAGAACTCCCATCAAAATCAACAAAAGCAGGCCTACACCAAGATATATTTTAATTAAATTTGCAAATTATGGAGATAAAGAAAAATTCTTAAAAAGAGCAAGACAAAAGAAGTCGAAGTCCCTAACCTACAAAGGAAGACCCATGAGGCTAACTGCAGATTTCTCAACAGAAACTTGACAGGCTAAAAGGGAGCAGCATGATATATTCAATGTGCTGAATGACAAAAATCTGCCGCCAAGAATACTCTGTCCAGCAAGGCTATCATTCAGAATAGAAGGTGAGATAAAGAGTTTCCCAAACAAAAACAAAAGGCGTTCATGACCACTAATGGTGGTCAACCTTGCAAGAATATGAAAGGGGACACTGAGTAGAAAGGAATGACCAAAGTGACAAAGATAAGAAAAGAACAGAGAAAATCTCCAGAAACATGACAAAACAAGTAATAAAATGTCACTAAATACATATCAATCAATAATTACTATGAATGTAAACAGACTAAATGTTCCAGTCAAAAGACATAGGATGTCTGATTGGATTAAAAAAACGAGACTCATCTATATTCTGCCTACAAGAGATTCATTTTAGACCTAAAGACACCTGCAGATTGAAAGTGAGGGAATGGAGAAATATTTATCGTGCAAATGGATGTCAAAAGAAAGCTAGGGTAGCAATTCTTATATTGGACAAATTAGACTTTAAACCAAAGACTGTAACAAGAGATGAAGAAGTGTACTATATCAAAATAAAGGGGGCAATCCAACAGGAAATCTAATAATTGTAAATGTTTAGCACCCAACATGGGAGCACCCAAGTATATAAAACAATAACAAACACAAAGGAAGTCATTGATAATAATTCCATAATAGTAGGGGACTTTAACACCCCACTTACATCAATGGACAGTTCTTCTAAGCAGAAAATCAATTCGGAAATAATGGCTTTGAATGGCACACTGGACAAGATGGACAGATATATTCAGAACATTCCATCCTAAAGCAGCAGAATACACATTCTTTTTATATGCACACAGGACATTTTCCAGAATAGATCACATACTGAGTCACAAAACAGACCTTAACAAGTACAAAAAGATTGAGATCACACCCTGCATATTTTCTGACCACAATGCTATGAAACTTGAAATCAACCACAAGAAAAACTTTGGAAAGACCACACATACATGGGGGCTAAGCAATATGCTAATAAACAATGAATGGGTCAACTGGGAAATGAAAAAAGAGATTAAAGGATACATGGAAACAAATGTAAATGAAAACACAACAGTCCAAAACCTTTGGCTTGCAGGTGGTCCTAAGAGGGAAATATATAGCAATATAGGCCTATCTTAAGCAATTAAAGTCTCAAAAACCTTACCTTATAGCTAAAGGAGCTAGAAAAAGAAGAAAAAAATGAAACCTAAAGCCAGCAGAAGAGGAGAAATAATCAAGATTAGAGTAGAAATAAATAATACAGAACTAAATAAATTAAAAAAAAGAACAAATTAATGAAAGCAGAAGCTAGTTCTTTGGAAAAAATTAATAAAGTTGATAACCCCCTAGCCAGACTTATCAAAAAGAAAAGAGAAAGGACTCAAATAAATAAAATCACTAATGAGAGAGGAGAGATCACAACCCACACCATAGAAATACAAACAATTATAAGAGAATATTATGATAAGCTGCATGCCAACAAATTGGACAAAGACAAGGATTTATTCCTGGGCTGCAAGGATGATGCAGTATTCACTAACTGATCAGCATGCTATACCATATCAATAAAAGAAAGATTAAGAACCATATGATCATTTCAATAGATGCAGAACAAGCATCTGACAAAATACAATGTTCACTCATGATAAAAACCCTCAACAAAGTAGGGTTACAGTGAACATACATCAACATAATAAAGGCCATATACAAAACCCCATAGCTAATATCCTCAATGGGGAAAAACTGGGAGCTTTTCCTCTCTGGTCAGGAACAAGACAGGGATGTTTACTCTCACTACTGCTATTTAACATAGTATTGGACATCCTAGCTTCAGCAATCAGATAACAAAAAGAAAAAATGACATCCACATTGGCAAAGAGGAAGTCAAATTTTCACTATTTGCAGATGACTCTATATGGAAAACTTGAAAGGCTTCACCAGAAAATTGCTAGAACAGATACACAGATTCAGTAAAATCATAGGATACAAAATCAATGTATGGAAATCTGTTGCATTTCTATGCACCAATAATGAAGCAGCAGAAAGAAAAATCAAGGAACTGATCTCATTTACGATTGCACCAAAAACCTTAAGATACCTAGGAATAAACCTAACCAAAGAGTTTGTAAAAGGTATAGAATGCATAAAATATTGGTTAAAGAAATTGAAGGTGACGCAAAGATATGGAACAACATTCTATGCTCATGGACTGGAAGAAAAAGTATTGTCAAGATATCTGTATTACCCAAAGCAATATACACATTTAATGCAATCCTTATCAAAATCCCACCAGCATTTTTCGCAGAGCCAGAACAATCCAAACATTTGTATGGAACTACAGAGGAGCCGGAATAGCCAAAGCAACCTTGAAAAAGCAAGCAAAACAAAGCTGGAGGCATCACAATTCCAGACTTCAAGTTATATTACAAAGCTGTAATGACCAAGACAGTATGACACTGGCACAAAAAGAGGCAAAAGAAATGAGCACACAATTATATGATCAATTAATCTTCAACAAAGCAGGAAGATTCCTTCTGCACAGTGAAAGATACAATCAACAAACCTAAAAGGCATTCTGTGGAATGGGAGAAGATATTTGCAAACAACGTGATAATGGCTCAGTATTCACAAAGTATAAAGAGCCTATAAAACTCAACACTCGGAAAACAATCCAATTTAAAAATGGGCAGAAGACATAAGCAGATGTTTTTCTGAAGAAGACGTATAGATGGCCAACAGACACATGAAAAGATGCTCATCATCTCTCATCACCAGGGAAGTACAGATCAAAACTACAACGAAAAAAAAAACTACAATGAGATATCACCTTACACCCATCAGAATGGCTAAAATTTACAACACATGAAACACAGGATATGGTGAGGATGTGGAGAAAGGAAAATTCTCTTACACTGTTGGTGGGAATACAAACAGCTGCAGCCACTCTGGAAAACAGTGTGGAGACTCCTCAAAAAGTTAAAAATAGAACTACCCTATGATCTAGCAATTGCATTACTAGGTAGTTAGCCAAGGAATACAAAAATACTAACTCAAAGGACACATGCACCCTGATTTTTATAGTAGCATTGTCAACAATAGCCAAATTATGGAAAGAGCCCAAATGTCCATTGATTGATAAATATATAAAAAAAATCCGTGGTATGTATGTGTATGTGTGTGTGTGTGTGTGTGTACCTATGTATAGTGAAATCTTACTCAGCCATAAAAGGAATGAAATCTTGCCATTTGCAGTGACATGGATGGAGCTACAGTGTATTGTGCTAAGTGAAATACCATATGATTTCACTCATATGTGGAAATTACGAAAAGAAACAAACATGGGGGGAAAGAGAGAGGAAAACCAAGTACCAGACTCTTATCTATAGAGAATAAACTGATGGTCACCAGAGGGAAGGTGAGTGGGGGGATGGGTTAAACAGGTAATGGAGATTAAGGGCGGCACTTGTGATGAGCACTGGGTGTTGTATATGTATTGAATCACTAAATTCTACACCTGAAACTAACATTATACTCCATGTTATCTAACTGGAATTTAAATAAAAACCAAAAAAAAAAAAAAAAAAAAACATAAAAAAAAGCAATTTGGCAATGTAGGTCAAGTTTACTCTTAAATGTATACCAAGGAAGTTATCCTTCACGGTATTCATATTAGGATGTAAGTCTGCAATGATATGGGTTCAGGACACTTATTGTAGTGCAATAATGGCAAAATAAAAGGACAGAAATATTTATTCATAAAAAAATTATTCCTTTCATAATATGGCTCCATGCAATGGACTACCCATAGCCATTAAAGTAATGGCATAGATCTTCACATCCTGACACTAAGATATGTTCATAATTTATTATTAAGAGAAGAGTGCATGTTACAAAATAACATGCTTAGTATAATCTCAATTTTTGAAAATTAAAATGATATAAGTGCTAGATATGGAGATAGCCCCTCTAAAAACTAATCATGTAGCTTAATGGTGGTTGTTCTGAAAGTAAAATTGTTAAGGACAAGTTTGGGAATGGTTTCAATTTCTGTTTTAGTTTAAGCACTTCTGTATTATACAAATAATCCTATATAGTTGTACATCAAAAGAGGAATTTTCATATTAAACTAATTTTGGGGGCAGCCTGGGTGGCTCAGTGGTTTAGCGCCGCCTTCAGGCCAGGGCGTGATCCTGGAGTCCTGGGATGGAGGCCCACATCTGGCTCCCTGCATGGAGCCTGCTTCTTCCTCTGCCTGTGTCTCTGCCTCTCTCTCTCTCTCTCTCTCTCTCTCTGTGTGTGTGTGTTTCTCATGAGTAAATAAATTTTTTTAGAAAATCTTAGAAAAAGAGTAAACTAATTTTGGAATTCCCTCTTGGCTATTTTCCATTTCATACTGTCCTTTCTGTATGCTTCTGTCTGAAAAGCTACATTCCTAAAGTCATTCAAACATTTTCCTTATACTGCTTCTTTGAAAAGGCAAGCAGAGTTACTTACTGATATATTTGGAAATGTCTAATATCTGAAACTTTGATTTTCAATCCCCCAGGATGGTAACATAGAATGTAGAGACAAGGCAAGGTCAATTCTCCAAAAATCAATTTTTGCATGGCTAACAATGGTGCTAAACTGACCCTGGAGAAAAAGCAAGAAAACAGAGAAGGTCATAGGTGTTATCATTTCTTAGATTTATGAGCTTTTGAGCCTTGTTCAGCCAGTCTGGATGGATAAAGTGCTATTCCTGGCAATTTCCATCTGAGGATGCAACCACCGCTAGGTATAGTAAACCCACCAGGGTCATTTCCTTACACCTTCCTTATTTTACCAAGCAAGCCCATAGCCATATGGGCTTATGCCATAGCAAAAGCCTACCTGCACAAAGAAAATTCGGTTGAGTTCTCATGGTCAGACATCCAGTGGGGCTGAGTTTAACAGCTGATTCTTCCAAGTAACAGCTCTGTGAATTGAACAAGCTATGGAACCTCTCAGGTTCTGCACCCGATCTGAAAAATGACAATAAGACACCTACTTTATAGAGTTATTGTGAAGGTTAAGTAAGATAACACATGCAAAGTCCTTATCACAGTGCCTGCACAGAATAACAGTCAAAATATTGGGTCTTAGTATTAATGCACAGTGCATCAGTCTTAATGCATTAATGGATTGTCTTAGTATTCATATACAGTATTATTATGTAAATATTAGTGTAATGGGACTTAAAGTGTGCTTACCAAATATTTTAGTGTCTACATAAATCCCTAGAAATCTTGTTGAAATTCAGATTATTATTGATTGGGTCTAGTGACGACCCAGAAATCTAAGGTCCTCATGTCAAGTAGCAAATAATTAAGGGATATTAACAATGAGGCGACTAAAGAAAAATTTCCTTCCTTAAGTCCAAAAATAGTGTCTGAAATCTCACAGTATAAATTTTAGGTTAATTGTCCCTAGGAGGTGTAGATTAGTTTTTACCAAAGATTTTACCATGGAGTCTTATGAACTAATTAGCATTGAGTTCATCAGATTAGGCAGTCTTCACTAAAATGTGGTTTTTAATAAAATGAGACAGAGAAAAGTTATGTTTACATTAGAATTTGAAAAAAGTGAAGATCTAGAACACAGATGGCTGTCTAGGTGGAAGGGCCAGCCTGTGTGTCAAAATGACATCAGTGTCCTCATGGTCTGGGACTCTGATGTTGTAAAGAAATAAGGGGCACTGTTAGATAATGGAAATGTGTTGGAGACAAATTACCCTTGCAAATTGAGCACAGAGAGAACCTTGAAAAAATGTAAGCATGATACAGTGGGAGTTAAATTTTTTTAAAATCCTAGTGGCATTTTTCCTTAAAGATGATAATTATTGTACAATTTTTTTAAACCTTTGGAATATGGACTCCTTCTTTGGTTTAAAATACTGAATATAAAACAATTGTTGATTGACCTATTTTCATGCTGGAGAAACTTATCTAATTGCCTGCATAATGAAAACTAAGAAATACAAGTAATTAAAACAGTATTCAAAATGCTTAGTGCTGCTTTATTTCTCAAAAGCCTTGTATCTACAAACAACCTCAATTCAGTTTCTCAAAACCAAGTTTAGATCCACCATGAATGGTTACCCTCAACTGAGTTGAGTAGATACCATGATTTTCTGGGATGTTCAGCATCAGCCCCCTTAAGGGCAGTTCTACTGAGGTACTGGTTGTCACATTACAAAGCTAGTTCGAGGAGTGAGAAATGTATTTTCCTTGGTTTTGCCTATATTACACACCTCAGAACAACCTTGGGTTTCTCTGGCTTTTCTGTCAGGAGAGAATTGTAGTTGCAACAGAAGCGCCAATGTCTGAGCATGAGACTAGCATTAAAACCATGACAGAAAATGATTTAATGTTCCTGTGGCATTAGTGTCATCTATACAATGTATTTTTAAGAGGTAAATTTTAATTTAAAAAAATTTAAAGGATGGGATGCCTGGGTGGCTCAGCGGTTGAGTGTCTGCCTTGGGCTCAGGGTGTGACCCCAGGGTCCTGGGATTGAGTCCTTCATCAAGCGCCCCACAGGAAGCCTGCTTCTCCCTCTGCCTATGTCTCTGCCTCTCATGAATAAATGGGTAAAATCTTAAAAAAGAAAAATTAAGAGCCATAGTAGTTACAAAGATTTAAATAGTCTTTTTCTCTCTCAGAGACAGCTTGTCAATATTCCTTTGAAACAGAGCTTGGATTAGAAGCTAGCTGAGGAATATAGGAAACATTAGAGGGTAAAGATCATTCTTAATTTTGTTTAAATATTTATTTATTATTATTTATTTATTTATTTATTTATTTATTTTAGAGACAGAAGAAGAGTGAGGGAGGAAAGGGGTAGAGGGAGAGGGAAAGAGAGAATCTCAAGCAGATACCCTGCTGAGCACGGAGCGCTTGGCTAGAGGGGCCAAAGTGGGGCTTGGTCCCACCACCCTGAGGTCATGATCCCAAGATCACGACCTGAACAAAGAGTCAGTTACGTAGTGGACTGAGCCATGACTGAGCTCCAAGAGGGTAAAGATAATTCTGAGTAAAGGGGAGCTATCGAGAGGAATGCTGAAGAAATCCTGTGGGATCTCACATTCAGCATCACTTACATCAATCACTTGAAAAAAGACGGGAAACATACACTAATTAAACCTGTAGATGGTGCTACATAGAGCTCGTTATTAACGTCAGTGGAGGACAATATTTTCATAAAAAAGCAGTCTTGGAGTTGGAAAAGAAGGTCATCAAATCCCAAGTGAGATGTGATTCCAGAGTGATCTATATTTATCAGAATATTAGTATCTTCCGTAGAAAAAAACTACATTTTTTTCTTTTCTTTTTATTTTTGTTTTTGATCTTTCAATTACTTATTATACAATGGACAAAACTGAAGATATAAATAGTTCAAGAGAGCAAGAACAGCTGCTATTAGTACTTCGTGTTGTATTTCCAGACCATTTTCCCTCATTATAAAAAATGCATTCATTACCACATTTTCAAAGGGAGTGCTTTCTCTAATTTTTAAATTTTTAATAAATTATTTCTCCATTGTCAAGAATCTGGGGCTACCTGCTGCCATGACTGATCTGTGCAGACAGCTCCACAGAAGTCACTCACGGTGGAAGCGGGGTCCTTATTTTGGCTGTGTCCATGCAGTTGCCAGCAGTTAGCTAAACCCTGAGAAAATTCAGGTCGGTGAAACAGAAGAAGTGCAGCAGAACTGTACAGGCAGGAGAAAGGTGAGCACATTTTCAGTTATGCCACTTTAGTTATATTTACAAAATAATATAGACAAAAAATTCAACCATTGTATTTGGGTCTATAGGAACTTTATAAGAAAGAATAAATACTTATGGGATCCCCGGGTGGCGCAGCGGTTTAGCGCCTGCCTTTGGCCCAGGGCGCGATCCTGGAGACCCAGGATCGAATCCCACGTTGGGCTCCCGGTGCATGGAGCCTGCTTCTCCCTCTGCCTGTGTCTCTGCCTCTCTCTCTCTCTCTCTGTGTGACTATCATAAATTAAAAAAAAAAAAAAAAAACTTATTTCATCTACATTTAAAAATTATTTTGTTTTTTTTTCAGGTGCTTGGCTGGCTCAGTTGGAAGAGCATGTGACTCTTGATCTTAGGGTCATGAATTCAACCCCCATGTTGGGTGTAGAGATTGCTTAAATAAATAAAACTGTAAAAATTAATTTTTTTAATTATGGCAAAATATATGTATCATAAATTTACTATTTTAATCATTTTAAGTGCACATTTCAATGGTTTTAATATGTTCACAGTGTTGTACAACAATCACCATCATATACCCCAGGACTCTTACAGATCTGTCCCTGGCCACCATCATTTATTTATTTTCAGACTTTATGACTACTTTGGATACTTCATATAAGTGGAATCATATATTATTTATGCTTTTGTGACTGGTTTATTTTATTTGGCATAATGACTTCAAAGTTCATCCATACTGTAGCATTGTCAGAATTTCCTTCCTTTTTGAGGCTGAATAATATTCCATTGTATGTACATACCACACTTTGTTCATCTACTCATCTGTTGATGGACCTTGGGTTGCTTTCAAGTTTTGGCTGTTGTAAATAATGCTATTATAAATATGGCTATTGTCCCTGCTTTCAATTATTTTGAATATATGCCCAGAAATGGAATTGCTGGATCATATAGTAATTCTATTTTTAGTTTTTTGAGGAACTGCCATATTGTTTTCCAAAGTAGATGCATCATTTTATATTCACAATATAAAGGTTCCAATATCTCTACGTCTTTGCCAACACTTATTTTCTATGTTTTTATAATAGCCATCCTATGAGGTATAAAGTATTTTTCACCTATATTTGACCATATTTTAGATTTAAACTTGGCAAAACATAGATATTAGAGAAGGTATTAATTTTTGCTTCCATATCTGGGAAGGGCAATTGTTATTTATAAAATAATAATTTGGTGGATTATTCTTGTAAAATTCCTAACTACTTTTCTTTGACAAAAGTAGATTTCCATTTCTTCTACAAATACATTGTGGAAAACATTCTTCCTAATTCTTTATACTACTCAGTAAAATATCATATCTGACTTAGAAGAACACCCTACCTTTCTGCATAGACAAAAAGGAACTTGTGAAAGTAGTACAGATGTGACGTATGTCAACTTGCCATTTCTCCCATGCTGACTTGGTGTTCTCCAGTTTTGAGTCTGCCAAAAATATCCCAGATATTTCTGTTAGCCATCAGAAGCACGAAGAATCAGGATTAAATATCTCATATATTTTAAGAAAAAGAATTCATAGATAATTGTATGTATAGGATTGACCTTTGTTTATCATATGTGATTCACTTTCACTAACTGCCAAACAGAAGCAAAGAGAACAGAAGCAAAAGAAATGAATGACACACCAGAACATAAAACAAAAGTAGTTTGATGAGATCTTTTCTGTTTCTATTATTGCATAACGATATATAAATACGGCCATCTCCCAATTGCTGAAACCTACTTTACGTTACGGGGCTTCACACTGGTCGTGTATGCTAGTGCAGGTATTGATCGCGTCTATTGAACAAAGGGATCAGGAGAGTACTGATCTGGCATTTTTATCTAGTACACATCATTTAAAATTATTCCAATTCTTAGGGAGAGTTAGTAGGGCGTGACACTTATTAGATTGTCAAACACACAAAATCTTTCACTCATTTCAGTGGTTGTGAGCCAGTTCAAATGACATCTGTATTGCTGACAGCAGAGTACAAAGGAAAAGAATAAAAATCAAATGGGAAGCTTTAAGCAGAACTGTGGTCAATGAACACATCGTAAAGTGAAAGTATCTAATTATTCCATTACTGACCACGATTAAGAAGACTTCAAAGGTCTTGACTTTTGCTCCTTTAGGTAAAACCGAAATTTAGCTTGATTTACTAGATTTACTAGTCTCTAAGCTCTCAATCAGAGTAAAACTATAGACTTTCAGTTTTGACTGCAGTGGAACCACCATATGCGGACCATGTGGAATTTATGAATGATGTGCTTTGCTGGGCCAACAGCCCCAATGCCAGCCTGATTGTTCCGAGTAGTGGTTTGTTCCTTAATGAAGATTCCACAATGCAATTGTTGTAGAAAAATAATGATTACTTTAGGACAGATGGCAAAGTGGCAAGATGGGGAAATCATCCATATCATTCTGATTCTCAATCCTGAGCTTGATGAAGGGTAAGAGCCATACTGAATACTCCAGGAGTGGTGTTTATACAGCTCTGAATCACCCACTTATGGCTCAGCTCTTCATTCTCTTTTCCTTAAATAATGTCATCTTTGCCTAGGGGGCCAAACAAGTGAATGGCAATGTTTATTCTTTAACTAATTAAATGCTTTGAGTGATGCTAAAGCATTGTTCTTTTTGCCTCTCTGTGTGTGTGTGTCCTAAATTCTAAGGGAAAAGTAAAACTAAAAGTCCAGATAAATATATTTTAAAAATTAACATACACGTGAGGCAACCATCTGGATTTTTTAGATTAAGTCTGAATAGCCATGTTTTTGATCTTCACAATTGTTTCTGTACCAATAGATGTATGCTCAAATATCATGTATGCATCTACTTCAGCAACATGCCTCTCTGAAACTCTTAGGATATGGATACACATCTTACTTAATAACAGAAATCTTTACTAATAATATTCTTAAACCAATCACTTGCCTTTTGGTTTTATCATCTACTCTAAGAGTATATAATACCATTGCAATTTTTCTTGATATAACTCTTAAGCCTCACCTAACCAAGCAATAGGGGTCATTTAATTAGCATTAAAGATTGATCATAGCAGGAATTTTTAAGCCAAGCTCAGTGAAGGCACTGAATTTTTATGTAAAACTTTGTGAAGGCAGGTTCATACACAGTTTTCTTCTAAAAGTGCCATTAGCATTCATTTAGTTGCCATAGAAGTGGTCTCTAATTCAAAAAAGGTAAGGACTATTTAAAATGGGAATGGTATTATGGAATATTTCATTGTCAAAAGATTTTGCCCAATTGTTCTGAGGTGGTTTCATTTGTGTCTAGTCTTAGAGCAAACAGATACCAATCAGTGCACAAATTCATTGTCTTATTGGTGCAACATATGTGTTCAGATTGCTCTATCAGCTGCTTTATTATCCACCACTACTGCTTAGCTATCGGCAATGTTGGTATTTTACTTCGCTTTTATTGCCCATAGATCTTTTTGTGCAGTCATCCATGATAATCTATTACAATATTTATAGCATTAATTTATTAATTCATTTCTCCATATGTTTTGTGTGCTACTGAATACCATATAGAATGCTCCATGAATCATTTAAACGAATATAAGACCTAGAACTAGAAGGATAATCAGGGTCCGTATCTTCAGAAACTTATGTGTCAACCTAAGGATTTGGGAATATATTTGCAGAAAGTAAGAAAACACTGAGGGATTCTTAGTTGGGAAAAGACACACTGAATTTGGATTTTTCCTTGGATCACTCTGGTAGTAGAATGAAAGATAAATTTCAGGTAGATAAGGTCAGAGGCCAAAAAAGAGGTAAAACAAACAAACAAACAAACCTGCTTTTGCCAAATGGAGGTTGGGTCTGGAATAGTGGACAGGTTTTATAAATATTTAGGAGGGAAGACTCACAGGACATAAATACATGTAGTCATAATTTGAGATAGATAAGATGGAAGAAAAAATAACTTTGAGGAAAAAAACCCTAAGATTTCTGTTTAGGATTTTTTGCTTTGGTTTATTTTGAGTTTTTATACCCAGGTTTCAAACTGTACAGCAAACACCTGAAGGTGGAGATTTTAAGCCAGAGGAATAAGTTGAGGATTAAAAAAGACATTTGGAAAATCTCTTATCATCATTTATGAAGTAGCTTAGGGATCCCTGGGTGGCGCAGCAGTTTAGCGCCTGCCTTTGGCCCAGGGCACGATCCTGGAGACCCGGGATCGAATCCCACGTCGGGCTCCCGGTGCATGGAGCCTGCTTCTCCCTCTGCCTGTGTCTCTGCCCCTCTCTCTCTCTCACTGTGTGCCTATCTAAAATAAAATAAAAATTAAAAAAAAATTATGAAGTAGCTTAATCATAAAAATGAGTGAAATTATGAGAACAGTCAATAGCACAATAAAATAGAGTAATAGTACAAGTGAAAAGAGTGATAGGAATAGATGTGAGCGTTGAGTTGTATGACTGCTTCCACTTTCAGAGTGGGCTCAAGGAGAGGACCCCTTAAAAGAGAAAAGGAATAATCAGAAAAATTTGAGGAGAAACCAGAGGATATAATGTCATGAAAACAAGAGTACAGAGTTTAAGAAAGGTTCAACAATATCAATCAATGCAAAGATATAGATAAGAAAAGAAGAAAATCTGCTTTTTAACTTGGCATTTATGAATTGCTTACTGATTGATAAAGCGATCTCTACAACTCTGCTTGCCTCCTTCAATGTATTTGACCAATTATATTAAAATCCATTTTATTTGATTATCTGATTATTATTTTTTTGATATTATGCTACTTTTATTTTATATGAGGAATCAAAGCAGTTTACATGTGGATATGATGATGCATATTCCATAATTCTCAGATAAAGTTCACTCTGATAAGTCAGTAGCCAAAAAAACTGTTATGAACTCATTCACTGAAAAGTTTTATAGTTTTATATAAAAATGCATACTGGTTTTTTATAAACTGTTTTTACTTCACAATAATGAAGGGGAGAGGCCTGTACAACTACATTAGTCAGTCATTGGGTGAGGGTTGTCCCAGGGAATGGACATAATCTTAGAGAAGGAAGCTGCTCTGGTCAAGGGAAATTCAAGGGATGGGAGTGTCAGTGCAGGAGGACTGGGCGGTGTGTCTGCAGGCTACACTCCAGGCAGCTGGCAGAATGAGTGTGTCAGTGCTGAAAGGTGGATGGTTCTCTGGGTAACATATCCTACAGCCATTTATGTATAATAAACTCACAGAACCTGATATATACTGTATACTTAATAAGTGTTAACTGATTTTATTAAGTGCTTGAATAAAAGACCTAAATTATACAAGGCTGAGGACTTTGCACAGCCTGCCCCTACATAAATCTTCATTCTCAACCTGCACAAACTCTTCCCTCACTCCACCCCTGCCATTTTATGTTCCTTAAACTGGTCATCCTCCCTGCCTGAAAATAAAAAATTCTCTTTACCTAGAATCCACTCCCACTCCCCCAATTCATCATTACTTACTCCAGTTACTTACTTTTTGTTCACAGCTCAACAACAAGTGTCACTGTCTAGGGTTTTTTCCCCCTAACCCTATATGTACTCTGTTTATCCTAATTGATAGTCCATGGAGTTATGTGACTTTCCGTCAAAGCATTTATTATAGTTTAAACTATATTCACAGTCATGAGTCTCCAGGAGAGTCTCTATGCTATAAAAGCAATACATTTCCTTTGAATAAAGAAGTGAATGAGTGACCTAGTACTAATAAACATCATGTAACGAGTATTTTCTATCACATGTACCATAAAATAATAACAATAGTAAAAACTGTTATAGAGTAATCACTTCCCAACTCTCAGGACTTTCTTATGTTTATCTGAAATCTCTGGGTATATTTCATGAAACTTCATTCAAAGAAAAAATAAACAACAACAATAATTGAAGTGTATACTTCATTATATATCCATGTAAACAGGGAACACATCTCAGGTGGTGTGGACTACTGATCTGCCAGGAACAGTTCACCTAATGAAGTAGGGCGCTCCATTAGATAACAGTTGCTTTTTTCTTTGCTTTCCGTGATGAACCAGGCAAAGTCTGCAGCTGAAAGTAAGCAAGGCTTGCAAACCTAGCCATGACCTGGACAATCGTGATGACCGAGAGTTATTCTTTTGCTAAAGCTTTTTATCTTCACAGCTGAAAATATGCTCCTGACCAGGATGAAATAGCTTCTTTTGCTCCAATTTACTAAAAAAATTGCTTGGATTAAACCAAGTGCACTCTTCCAATTTCAATTAAATTCTAGCATTAAAATTTGCTCACTACACTGCAGGTTCTTACTAACTAAACTCAAAGAGCTGAAATGCTGCTGTGGCTTGGCCTGTGAGGAGGACCTGGAGAGGCAGGTGCCAGTTAGGGAACACCGGCCTGGCCACCTCTACTGTGGGAAATATTTGTGAACACATGGGTTAACTGCTCAACGTGAATATTTCCTGAAAAGTCTGATCCTCATGCTATACTAGTTTCCTACCATGGGATCCCAACTTTTAGTCACCTTGTGAAAAATAAAGATTCTCAACAGAATATCCAGACTTCCTGATTTGGTTGTCTTAACAAGCAGCTTGGAAAATGCTGATACAAGTGATCTATGGATAAGAGCTCCCAGGAACACTGGCCTGGGGGATTACGTCCCAGCTCCTCGGCATACATGAAATGGGACCTATGACTGTCTCCTGTTGAACTCTAGCCTATCATTCCCAGGCTTCTTTTCCAACCCACTTTCTAGTTACAGGAAGTGGTGAACATAACACTGCAGCTACTTTGTAACTTTTGTCTTTCTTCATACTTTCCCCTTTGCTTTGACTACTGTATATCACTTGCTTCACAGGTCCAATTTTCAAGGCTCTTCACAGATGTCAACTCTTCTCTGAAACCTCAGGTCACCTCCCTCCTCTGCATACACCTTTTCTGCATTACACAGCAGAGACGATAAATAGACAATATGCAGGCTGACCTCCATCCCATTAGCCATCACTGACTGATCATGTCTCTGGCTCCATTTCAAACCCTTCTCAATCATGCTCTAGAAGCTAACAGCAACCCCTGAGGTTTAGTGGATAAAATGAAACCTGTTGGGTCGTTCCAGCTCTTAGTTTTCAAAGTTATTATCATTATTATTACTATAGCCCTACTGTTCCATACCATTCATTTGGTTATATGTGTGTCTCCTACTAGACAGAAACAGGCTCATGCCTCATACACCATCAGCTCTTATCCTAGCAGCTGGCACAAAGTAGGCTCACAATAAATGTTTGATTAATGAAGTCATAACTGAATGATACTGCTTGCTTGAGGAAGTGTTCACCTACATTTTAGAAACAGCTTCTGGTCTTTTATCCCTTTGATTATAATTTCACTCAATAAATGTCTTCATAATCATTCAATTCAGAACAAAAGTTAGTTGTAAATTAGTGTGTATGAGAAATATTTTCATTATATCATTTGTATGCTGTTAAGCTTTCTACAGCAAGATTTATAACAATGAAACTTTTCTTTGTGACACTAACGTACTGGAGACTGCTCAACCTCTGATCATCAGGAGTTAACAGAAAACGAGCAATCTAGGGCTAAAGAACTCTCCTCTGTCTTAATTCCTACTTATCTTGGGCAAATGTCATTTTATCATCATCACAGCAATAGCGTTTATTGAACATCCTCTAAGCTTCTGACTTTAATATATGAGGGTTTCACTCTACTGACCTGCCCTTAAAGAGCTTTAATAAAGCTTATTCTCCTTAATAGGGTGAGGTAAGATTGCAATGGAATGGGATTGGTGTAATCAGAAAGAGGGAACCAGAAAGAACAAGTGTTCAGAGAAGAACAGATAAAATTAGGTAAATATCTTCAAAATAGAAGCATTAAAACTTCCAAAGTCCTTGTTATTAACAAGAATGGTATCATTCATAACATTACTGTGGGTTTATATAACAAGTATCCTCCAAAGAGCTCAAAATAAAATAGATTTGCTGAAGATAGTTGTTCAGTTTTATGAATTGACTCTCCAAAGAAGTAATTAATATGGGTGAGGAAAAAAAAAATAACCTCTAGGACTAATTATTCTAGCTTCCAGAGCTCTTTAAAGTATGTCTAGGCATCAGGCAAAATGTTTGGTGAGAGAATTAGTTGCCAAAACACATTTGGTATTTTAGCTGTGATATACATTTGTGGAGGTTATTTTAGCTGTGATATACATTTGTGAATAGCCTGCAGCTTTTCTTAAAACATGGGAGTCATTATTTAGGAAAGACCTCTTGTTGGCTAGTCCTGATTGTCACTCCTAACTGTCCTCAAACTCTATTCACCCTTTTTTCTAACCTTGTCTCCCATTTGTTCTATTGGTTTAACAAATGTTTTGAGGTAAACATTCATGTTCAGACCTCCCTGCCTAATGGAAAACACTACAGTGACAGATTGGCATATCCCAAAATGTTCTAACTTAAAAAAGATTATCTCAGAGTTATACTAAGAATGATTTGGGTCCTTGGAGAGGCATCATGGAGAGGAAGACTGAGGAGTTTGGGAGAAATGTAAAATGAAGTAAGTGCAAGGATATTAACGGTTATAATTGCAAATAATTGAGAATAATCTAAATGTCCACCTATAGTGGGCTGGCTAACAAATTATGATTAAAAAAAAAGACTAGGTGGCCATAAAAAAGGAGTTTTTACTAAGCTGATATTGAAAATTAGTAACTTAAAAAAAAGCGAGTTGTAGAGAAGTCTACAGTGTGTGATAGTTTGTGTTTTAAAAGTAGCAGTTTTATATATATATATAATATATATATATATACATTTTTGCTTATTTATGCTTAAAATTTTTCTTTTAGGACATATAAGAATCTAACATTGATTACTAACATTTGGAATTTCAACCATGTGGTTATAAGACTTTTTTTTAAAAATAAGCAAGCACAATTTTTTTTTTAAAAGACTGTATTTATTTATTCATGAGAGACACACAGAGAGAGGCAAAGACCCTCCAGAGGGAGAAGCACACTCCCTGTGGGGAGCCCAGTGTGAGACTCGATCCTGGGACTCTGGGGTCATGCCCTGGTCCGAAGGCAGATGCTTAACCGCTGAGCCACCCACGGATCCCAAGCAAACACAATTTTAAGGTAGCAACTAAATTATAAATAAAAGCATATGGACATAAGACTTTTGCCTAGGTTTGAAACTTGGCTCCACTACTTGCAAGCTGTATGAATTTTAACTTTGTGAGCCCACTCCACATCCTCTGGGAAAGATTAAATGAGATAAAAATTGAATGCATTGTCTGACACAGCACCACTCAATGAAGGACATTATTATTATTGTTAATTTATAACAACTCATTGAGCTAACTTGCCTGGTTTAATAATCTTTTTTTCTTTCAAAGGGGGCCCAGGGTTTTGACTGGGGAATTTGAAGATTTTTTTACTTTCCATCAGCCAGGAATTAGAAGAAAAATGGGGGGGAGGGGGGGAGATGTATGTTGAATTTAATCTTTTTTTTTTTTTAAATAGTTTTGTTGTGGTTTCTTAATTACATACTCCTTGAAATGGGATTATTTCCCACTTTATGAATTTGTAATCTGGAAGGTTTCTAATGACCTCTTACTTATTAATGTAATTTTTTCTCTGTTTTCTTTCTTCCTAGCTTCCGTGGTTTCAAATTTCCTTTCTTATTCTCTGAATTCCAGTAAGTTACCATATTTGAAGACATTAGGCAGAGGGGTATTGAATCCTCACTCTGCCATGTAAAGAATCCTTGATGCTCTGGATTCTCAAGCTCTCTAAGCATCAAGTTCTCTATATTAGGAAAGAGTTCTCCACTTTGCTGATTGTTTTGGCAATAAAATGAGGCTGCCCGTGTGAAAAGGCCTGGCTTACCTTGAAAGTCCCACTTTTTTTTTCCATGAACCATTCTAATTCTCACTGAGTCTATAATTAGGGTGTTTTGGGTTTTTTTTTTTTAAGTTCTTTTTTGTTTTTATTTTTTTTCCCCTTTGCTGGCTCTTTATCTTCCCTTGCACTGCTCTTTTTGCAAACCCTAGCCAAATGTAGACATTCCTGGCGTTAATGACTGGCCTATTCCAGTAATGAACAGATAAAGAGAATAGAGCAACCAGGAGTTAACCTCATGATATTGTTGATTATATTTGTCTATTCATTTTCTCCATTATACAAAACATGCTTCTTGAAGATACACCGTGTCTTATCAGTTTGTTTTCAGGGCTTTTTACCTCTCAGAAAACAGGTATTCAGAAAGGATTTGTTGATCACTCATTATAAGCACGTGACCCTGGAAACTACATTTTTATGAGAATGTGATACTTCTTTTCAAAATACACATCATATTATTAAAAATAAGAGAACGCTTGTCTTGAACAAAGGATATTTTTCCCTAATTTGTGATTTACATAAAGTTCATAATGGAATAACCATTAATAATTGAACATTTTGTAATCATAACTTCCTTGAATAGAATCTCATTATATGACATGAGGTCAGTTTTAGACAAATGTGGAAAAATGGACAGCTGTTTCAGTTATGTGTTGCTGCATCACGACTGGTTATAATAATTCAGGTCTTCCAAGAAGCAGATAAAATGAGGTGGTTGCATTTGCTGGCTTCTCACATTGACTGGTAGGTGCTTCCTATGATCCTCTGACTCCACCTTTAGACATTTCTAACAAGATGGGGTTAGGTATGCAAGATATTTTTTGTTTGAAATGTCTGTGAAGGATAAATAGAAATGAAGCCATGGAAAGTCTACAACCAATGAAGGAGAAGAAAGTAAGGAAGGTCAGTTAAAAGGAAATTCAGATTCTGATTATGTTTCTGCAAGGCCAATAAAGAATACCCAAGCCAAAATCATAAGGTAAAGCATCACAGTAATGGCTTCTCACATTGACTGGTAGGTGCTTCCTCTGATCTTCTGACTCCATCTTCAGATGTTTCCTTACCTAGTGCTTCCTCCAGCATTGGCATTGATTATCCTACTGGATATGAAGATTTCGTATCTGATGCAAAACAATGTTTTCTCTTGAAACAAATTGTTATGTTGTCCATTGGGTTATAGTCTTATGTTCGTGGGGAAAATATATCCTCAAAGAGCTATGTTGATATTAATGGTCTCAGGTCTCATTCCTGATAGTTGAATTATGTTGGTGCAGGTGACTTCAAATCTCAAAAGGAAAGTTTGTAGAAAGAATAATACTTAGCTGCGAATTAACTACAACAATGTTGAAGGAATATAAACTGACTCCAAGATTGAGAAAATCTGGAACTTGGGGATTGTGAAAATACCTTATGGTAAGGATCTATGATCTCTATTGCTAATATAAATCACCTGGAAAAATGATATTACATGATGGTTATAGAATTGGAGATAGAAAATTTGGCATTCAGTCTCAGTTAATTGACAGTTGAGATCCCATGAATAAGTGAATTCAGAAAGAAAATGGATAGGGATAGGTATAGAATAGTAGAAAAAGCTTGAAAATCAGCTCAGGGGAGGACAGTGCCTAATAACGAGCAAAGAAACATAAACTAATGTTAGAGAAGATATGGAAGAGATTACAGTTGTGGAAGCTGTGCAGGATAGGTAGGTTCACAGGCATAGAATGGAAGTTTCATCCTTGGCTATAATCTAGAAAAATTTTATCTCATGAATGAGAGAACTGAGATCAAGAATGATTGTGACTTAGGCAGGGTCTTACAACTGCTATAGTTTTCTGAAAAGTGATAGCATATAAAACAGATCTTCCTAATTCTTGATTTGCCTCTAGAACACACTGGGTGGCCATTGACCTTTAATGCAAATGAGACATCCACTTGCATAAGCACTTAGAAGAGAGGGCGAGCTTTAGCCTGAAGGAATGTAACCAATGACTATCCACTTAATCCTTGAGTGAAGTTATGACAAAATAGATCTGCTAGCACAGCCATGAGGAGAGGAATTGGCGGAGAGAGGGAGACAGCAGAAAAGACCGTCTATTTGTGTCTATTTGTGTGCCTTAGAGAGCGTTGGGATGGTAATTAAGAGGTATTTGTACTTAGGACATCTGAGCTGAATTGTGGTTATGCTTTTTAAAAATTACAATTTGTACTTCATATTTTTAGAACTTTGCAGTTTTATTTCTTCCAGGTTTTCTTGCAGCATAGACTGTCACAAAATTCAACTTTAAAAAGGTCAAACCTATTAAAAAGCAGAAGTGCTTGAGAGATTTCCTTTTTCTCCCTTTCTACATTCTGTTTTAATTTTGAATGGTTAATTGGAAACCGGCTTCAACTCCAAATGCCCAGTTGTAGTTGAAGACAACGACCCTTGTAATTGTGGCTAGCTGACGTCAGACCTCCTCTGGCAGGTCATGTCCTTACTCATTTTGGAGAAACTTAGGACCAAATTTAACCAAGAGTACCCAGCCTCCCAGTGTAAGGGAGAACAGCAGGCTTTTAGCTTAGTTCTGCAAATAGGAAGTAGTCCTTTAACAGTTCCAACTTGTTAATGTTAGAAAGTCCTTTGGGTTCATATGCCTGGTTCTTCACTTCCCCTGGTCGGCCCCCGATAACCCGGAAATCCATTTCGCTAGCAAGTATACACGCAACATGTTTTTCTTGAAACAAATTGTTATGTTGTCCATTGGGTTATAGTCTCATGTTCCTGGGGAAATTTACACCTCTCTCTGAGTAAGACCACAGCTCTGACTCTCAATCAAGGAGATCCTGCCCTCTTTTATTGACTAGCTTTGGCCCTTCAACCAGCTCCCCAGGTTACCCTTTCTTCAGTCATAAATTGAGCTAATAATCGCAGCTTGTCATGCAAGGTTATCTTGCAACTTAAGTGAGGTAATACTTACGAAGGCCTTAATATATTGTCTTAGAATATTAAATAACTTGATCAAAGCTAATATATGGTGGAGTTTGGATTAAACTCATGTACATACCTTCCACCACAGTCAATAAAATAATAGGTCCATACATGTATATCTGGTTATCATCACCATTATTGTGTTCAAGAAAATCTGCTAGCTCCCATGAGATTACAAAAGCTCTAGGACTCATATTTTCTGCTCTACTGCCTTAGGGAAATAGGGTTAAAGACAAGGACTTCATGTAAATTGCAGTTACTATTCAGTAGTAAATGTGTGCCACAAAAACAAAATATATTAGGTATTTTAAGATTTGGAATGAGAGATTACTTAATGCTGACATAAATGGGTAAACCTCATGAAGAAGGGACTTGAACTAGATTTTGAGATATCAGTCAAGTGTGGACAAGTGGAATGAAACTTCAAATATCATTAATTAGAAAAGAATATTTTTGGGGTGCCTGGGTGGCTCAGTCAGTTAAGTGTCTGCCTTCTGGTCAGGTCATGATCCCAGGGTCCTGGGATGGAGCCCCACATTGGGCTCCCTGCTCAGGGCGGGGGGAGTCTGCTTCTTCTCCTTCTGCTCCTCCGCACTGCTTGTGTTCTCTCTCTCTTTCTCTCAAATAAATAAAAAATTCTTTAAAACAAACAAACAAACAAAAAGAATCTCAATTTTTCTTAGTTTAGTAGAATCTTTTTTACAGTGAAGGCAAAGAACAAAATGCATATTTGAAATCCCTTAGAAAACATTAAAAAACAACCAAAAAATTTAACAGAATTCCTGACACACACAAAAAATTCAACAGAAAAAAAAAACATAGAGACTAATTATAAATTTATTATGCCTACTATTATCTTTACTATTATTATAAGATAGGAATACATCAAATCTAAAGTCTAGAAACATGCTCTTATTTTCATAGCCACAGAAAACACTATTTCACTGGTGTAGAAATTCTGCAGGCTATGGGGGGAAGTTGTATCTTTCCTTTCCTAGTTTCCTATAGAGTCTGCCTTTGTTAACATGGTGGGTGATTCCTGAACGTAATCACGGATAGTACTTGATCCAACAAAACCAACACTACTGCTAAAGCTATCCGCTCACACCTTCCCGGCTATGTTCTGTCATGGTTTTCTAGTGTTCACTGTTCTAACATACAGGACAGTTATCTAGAATGTTTTAAGTCTGGTGTTTACGGAAACACACTCCAGCTTAGTAGTAAAAGCTTACCAATATTTATCAATTCACTGTAAAAATACTGTTCTAGTTTAGAATTTGGTATACATGAACTCAGTTGAGACGAGGTGATTGCACATCTTTTTGTTTTTTTCAAAATATTTGACTACTTCTGAGTTTCAGAAAAGCTGGGCTAAAATGAGAGATTGTCGTTTTTATACCTACTCTCTAACAGTTATAAAAATAGCTCCATTAGGGCAGCCCGGGTGGCTCAGCGGTTTAGTGCCGCCTTCAGCCCGGGGCGTGATCCTGGAGACCCGGGATCGAGTCCCGCGTCGGGCTCCCTGCATGGAGCCTGCTTCTCCCTCTGCCTCTCTCTCTTCTCTCTCTCTCTCTCTCTCTCTCTCTGTGTCTCTCATGAATAAAATAAATAAAATGTTTAAAAAAATGGCTCCATTAAATGAGTAAAAATGTTTGGGTCATAATGCTCTTGTGTGGAAGGAAATTTAGCAGCGTAACAAGAATATGATATTTTCAATGTAGTTAAATCCTAAAAGGTAAAGGGCTACTGATTGACTACCAAATATACATATAATGGAGACAGTTTAATCAAAGGTTATATGTATTTTTTGAGATTCAGAGAAAAAATATATTTTATAATCTGACTCAGACTTTGAAAATTCCCTATATTCACCCACTCTTGGTACATTTTTAAATTTATTTTCATCTTTTACTCAGTCTTAAATTTATGGAGAAGTATTGGAAGGGTATTATTTGAGTCTCAGGTATAGAGTAAATGTTTTTGTTGTTAAAGGAAAAATGACAATATTAAAAACATGATGACAAAAAGCAGCTTATCAATAAACTATAGATATTGGTTATTTAAATTTTATGAGTAAGAAATATTACTTGTATTTTATGAAACTTAATTGCTTTTAAATCACTTTTTAAGAAAGCTACGTAACTTTATACTCACGGTGATAAGGAAAGGAGGAGAGATGCTACCTCCAGTATCAAATAAAAATTAAAGCTTCCAACTTCGTACTTCAGAGGCTCTTACCTCTCCCAGTAGTAGTCTTTATTATGAAATCAGGGTGCATTTTTGGAAATAGACATTCATCGCTCTGTCTGGCATCAGTGGTTAGCTTTTCCTATTTCAGCCAGAGACACACATTGGCTGTCAAGTGAGGTTGTGCCTTTGCTTCTCTGAATAACGGTGCCGCCCCCCGACCGTCCTCCGCAGCCAGAGCCCTGAGGCCTGAAGCGCAACGTGGAAGCCACCAAGCTCCTTCGCTGGTTTCCCTCTGGCCTCTGTTTCGTTTAAACTTGCTTTCTGCATTAATATCTAATTTGAAGTCCCTTGCATTTTCTTCCTTTATTACATTGCTGTCCATTTCTAAATTACCTGATAAAACTGTGAACACAGGAACATTCATCAGTTCGAGGTTGTGGGTTTTGCTTGTGTGTGTGTGGTTAGTAACCCTGCTGCAGTGGTTGTTATAGTAACCAGTTCTCTTCAGCAGAGGAAGGAGTCTGGGCATTTGACAATGCCCGAGATGTAATAGAAGAAGATAAAGTTCCTAGATTTCATATTTCATTAGGAGATGATTCCAGGGCTACTGCTATCTTTTAAAATCTATTTTTTAAGTAAAGAATAAAGTAGGTGCAGGTGCTATCTACCCATTTTCCTGAAGTAAGCTGGATAAATGGTCTCCATCAGGTACTTTATTTACGTAGTTACTCATCTAACGCATATCCAGATTTTCAGACAAAAAGTCCCCAAGTTACCCAGAAAAATGAGCAAAGTCAATTTTATATGGCATGTCCATTCACTGGCAATTTGCAAAGAACAACTAGGTTCTCAGAGAGTGCTTTTCTCTTTTGTCTCTTTGTATCATTTAGCTTCTTTGTTTTATTTATTCTTTATTTCAGGAGTATCATTTGTTGGTTTGAAACAGATACTGCTTTACTCTCTTTCCATTCTCTGTTGTTTCCCAGAAATAGTGCCATTAACAAATCAAGTTCTGGGTAATGACAAACACATCAATATAGTTACTCATGTCCTACTTAAATCAATCACCATACACGTATGTGAGGTTTAAAAATACATTTGATCTTGGCCTATGGGAGTTGCTTTTATTCACTTAATATACTATGGAATACTTTTCAAGTTCATACATAGAGATATGCTTTATTGAAATAAAAGAGTGCATAGTCTGTTTTACCATAACTGGTGTAACCAGTGCCTATTAATGAACAGTTAGGTGCTTTGGCCCTGATTGATGGGGTGATGAAAATGCTTTACATCTTGATGGTTTGGCAGATAGGAGTGATTATATCAATGAAAGATCATCAGAATCTTTACTTAAGATCTGTTCTTCATTATACATAAAATTTACCTCAATTTAAAAATTCCTGTAAATATTCATTGCCATGTACTTGCTATGTTACTTAGTATTATATTATTGCTGTGCTGCCTAATATTTTGGACAACATTCTTTGTGAAAAATTTAGCAATTTACCAAGCTTATAAAATATTACCCTGACCAATTTTTTTAAAAGCATACCAAAGGAAAGATGAGTGATGAGTAGGACTGATTATTCTTTTGTCACTATTAAAAGTACTGAAGTGAGAAATCTGCAGCTTGAAATAGAAAACAAACAAATATAATCAGTGTTCTCATGGCAACAAATGCTAAAGCCATTGTCTTCTATAAACTGTCAGCGAACAGGATGGGAGCTCTGGGGTAATGCTAGTAGCAGCGCAGGGTAAGGTCCCTGATTATTAGAAATGCCCTTCTGTAGTTAACCATTCTTTCCCTCTTTCATCCTTCTCTGAATATAATGTGGTCTTTCCATGTCAGTTTATTTCAGAATTGCAGATTGGTTTCTTTCTTCTTTTTTTTTTTTCCTCTTAAGGTTTTATTTATTGGAGAGAAAGTGAGAGTGAGAGAGAGAGCACGAGTAGGTGGGAGGCAGAGGGAGAAGCCGACTCCCCTGCTGAGCAGGGAACTCTCCACTGGCCTTGATCTCAGGCCCTGAGCTGAGAGCAGATGCTTAACCGACCGAGCCACCTAGGAGTCCCTCAGATCAGTCTCTTAACAATGATAATTGTGTATAACAACATTGTCTCATTTGCTATGGATTTTGGGTTTTGTTGGGGATCGAGAAGAACAAGGATTTGGAAACAAGAAACATGGGTTCCAATTTTGGCTAAACTAGCTGTTAACTCGGGGGTCTTAGGTAAGAAAACAAGTATACTAGAGCTAGAATTAGATTGGATTGTTTTAATGTATGATTATATAAAACATATACAAAGTGCATTGGTTTTGGTAAGGGCACAATAAATGTTTTCCTTTTCTTCGGTTCAAATACGTTATGTAGGGGGTACCAAATCATTCTGCATTATTCATTCATTGATTAAATAATTCACTAGAATATACCGATTATTATACACGGTGGGTTCTAGTACCAATTCCAATTTGTGTGCATGGCAGAGAGTTCCCCACACCACCAATTTACTATTTTTGGAGACCAGCAGCCTTCCCACGAGAGTTCAACTGAATTCTGACTTGAGCTACCTCGAGACAGCATCAGGTTCCAGATTAAGGATCCAGTCCCAGGACTGTCTTCCCCCATACTTCAGATGTGAGTCACAAGCCCAGGTTGTTACTGTGCTTCAACCAGATGCATCCACCACCTCTTCCTTAGGCTCAGTTAATTTGCTAGAGCGGCTCACAGGACTCAGAGAAATATTTTACTTAGTGGATCACTGGCTTATTACTAAAGGATATAATTCAGGAACCGCTTGGTGGAAGAAATGCATAGAGCAATGTATGGGAACTGGGCACTGAGCTTCCTTCCCCTCTCTAGGCATGTCACTATCCAGCACCTCCAAGTATTCATCAATTGGAAGTTCTCTGAACCCGGTCTTTTTTGGGTTTTTATGGAAATTTCACTATATATATATATATATATATATATATATATATATATATATATACTAGTGATTAAATCACTGGCCATTGATGATTGAGCAATCTCCAGCCTCTCTCCCCTCCCAAGATGCCAGGGGCTAAGGCTGAAAGTCCCAACCTTCTAATCACATGGTTGATTCTCTCGGCAACCAGCCCCAGCCTTAGGTGCCTTCCAAAAGTCACTTTATTAACATGAGACACCTTTAAACCTTTGTTACTTAGGAAATTCCAAGTGGTTTTGGGGCTGTGAGTCAGAAAACATGGATAAGAACAAACATACATGAGCAGTAAAATTTGATTATCTGAATGACCAATCATAAAAAAATAAACGAGCTGGAGCAGACAACACTCATCTAAAGTAGGTCTCTTTTGCATATTGATTATTTTGAGCAGTTTTTTTATTGTTGTTTGTTTCGTTCTGTTTTTGTTTTTTTTTAAGAAACAAGACACAGGTGAAAATATGAAAATGGAGAAGTTATGCTTTTTTTTAGATTTCATTTATTTATTCGGAGAGGCAGAGCCCCAGGCAGAGGGGGAAGCAGGCCCCTGCGGCCCGACGGCCGGTCTCGGACCCCAGGGCCCGGGGTCACGCCCTGGGCGCCCCGGGCCTCGGCACCAGTGACCCTGGTAGGAGACGCAGGACCTGGAAGAGGAGGATGAGTCGGGGGTCCCGGCCGCGCCTGTCGGGGGCTGGAGAGAGGCGGAGTCGCAGCTCCGAGGCGCGGCTTTAGCGACTTTTGAATTTCTGCGTTTCTCCGGGTCTGTCCTGCGTATTCCGGGAGCATAGACACGCCCACATGTGTTTTCCCGCCGCCGCCCCGCGCCCGGGAAGCTGCCGGCGGGCCCCGATCCCGCTGAAATAACGGGAAGGACCGGAGGGCGGGGGTCGGTCCTGACGGGCCCAAGCCGCTGGGCAGTGCCACCGAGTCGGCAGGGACGGGAATCGGGAAATCACAGAGCCAGGACTATCACCTACCAATGGAAACCGAAACCGACGGCGACAAGCGCGGGGCCGAGGACGAGCCGCGCAGCCGGGCCTGGGACCCGCCACGAGGCCGGGCGGGGGGGAGGGGCGGGGCGGGGCCTCCTGGGCGGGGCGGGGCCGGGCCGGGCCGGGGGCGGGGCCTCCTGGGCGGGGCGGGGCCGGGCCTGGGGGGCGGGGCCTCCTGGGAGGGGCGGGTCGGGCCTGGGGGGCGGGGCCTCCTGGGCGGGGCGGGGCCGGGGCTGGGGGTCGGGGCGGGGCCGGGCCTGGGGGGGGCGGGCCCAGCGCCCCGCAGCCCTCAGTGCCCCCCGCCCCCGCCTGCTGAGAGGCTCACCGCTCCCGCCACCCCCAGAGGCCTGCCTGTGCCCCCGCTCAGCTCTTGTCGGTTTTTATTAGAAATTTTATTATGACTTGAAATTATTTTATTTGCTTGTCTCCTTCATTTCTATTTTATTTTTTCTAGATTTCACTTATGAGAGAGAGAGAGAGAACATGAGCATGAGCAGGGGCAGAGGCAGAGGGAGAAGCAGACTCCCCGTGGGGCGGGGGCCCCGCGTGGGGCTCGATCCCAGGGCCCTGGGTCATGACCCGAGCCGAAGGCGCCTCTTCACCAACTGAGCCACCCAGGCGCCCCGGTCTCCCTCAACTTAAACGTAAGCTCTAGACCTCTGACCTTGTTTCTTGTTTATGGTGCTGTTCCCTCCTTTGCCTGCAGCCTGGCACACAAAAATAGTTGCTCAATAAAAGTTTGTTGAAAGAATGAGTGAGTAAAGCACCCATGGAATATTTAAGAATAAGCCATATTTTTAGCTATAGAGAAAGTATTTCTTTTTATATATTATTATATAAAATATGTTCTGTGAAAGCAGTGCAATACTCTAGAAAGAGATAGCAAAAAAAGAAACAAGCAAAATCCATTTCTATATAAACCCCTTATAAATAACTCTTGAGGTTAAAAAAAATACCACTGGAATTATAAATTTTAGAAATGAATAGAAAGCAAGGACTAGATAGATATACTGATGGAATGAACCTTAAGTATATACTTATAAAACTATGGAACTTTAGAAAAAATAGAAAAAAAAGCTGAAATAGGTTACATGTTAAAATACAGGAGACTTAATAAAAACCAAAACAGAAGTAATTTAAAGATGAAATAAATTTAAAACTATGAACTTAATAAAACTAAAAGTTGGTCTTAGGGAAAGGAAAAATAAAATAACAAACCCTTGATAAATCTGATCACTACCAGGTATATCAGTCTGCTTGGGCTGCCATAGCAGGATACCATGGACTGAAAGGGGTTAAATAACAAAAATTTATTTTCTCAATTTTGGAGGCTAGAACTCCAAATCAAGGTGTTGGTAGGTTTGGTTTTGGTTTTTCCTGAAGACTTTGTCCTTGGCTTAAAGATAGCTATCTCCCTACGTGTCCACATATGTCCCTTCCTCTCTCTGATGGCATTCCTAGTGTCTCTCCTGTTATGTTGTAATCCTCTCTTTTTATAAGGATACCATTCAGATTGGATTAAGGCCCAATATGAAGACCTCATTTTAACATAATTAGCTCTTCAGTGGCTCTGTCTCCAGAAGCAGCCACATTCTAGAATATAAGAGGTTATGAACTCAACATATGAATTTTGAAGGGGAGCATGATTTGATCCCTAATTGTTGGCAACAAATATTAAGAAACTATATTAAACATGAGAATAGGGTTAGAACTATATATGTGGAAAATAAACATCTTAATAAAAATTACATTACAATGTTACAACTTGAAACTTTATGAATGGATTCAGTAAATCTCAAAAAATAAAAGTGCCCAAAATTAACTCATGAAACAGTATAACATTTGAATATTCTATTAATTAAAATAAATGGTATTCAAACCTAACCCTCCATCCTAGTTTCTAACCTTAAAGTCAATAGATCCAGGCAACATCAAATAACATGGTTTTTATATATGTACATTTTTTTCCAGAACACAGAAAAATACAGTTTTCTAACACTCTGCCAGAATAAAACCCTAGATTCTATAACAGAACAAGAATATTAGAAATACAAAAAAAGAGAAAATAACCACATAGCAACTTAATTCACAATAATTACAAATATCCTAAGTATACAATTGTTTACAAAACACTGCAGAGTATAAGCAGACTAATACAATATGCCTCAGTTATCCTAGAAGTATATACAAAAATAGCATTGGGCAACATAGAATCTTATCTATTTTAATAAATTAAAATGCAAAAAAAGACTATCAAGAAAAGACAATGCATTTGATATGATTTACTAGATATTTCTAACTCAAAAAGAGTAAGCCAGAAAAACAAAGAGCAGCTCAAATTTGATAGACCAGAAATATATGAGAAACATTACATTTAGAGTTGTAATATTAGACGTAGTTTCCTCTAAAGTCAATTGACAATTTTTTAGAAATGTTTGTCTCCCACCTCTTACAGCATAGTAAGGAAAAATACATGTAAGTTAGATTTTCATTTAGCCAGCATTCTCTCGGGAGGTATTATTTTCATATTATGGCCTTGACATTAATATCCCTAAGTATTTAGATCTTTGTGTTACATTTTCTCAACATGTCTCACCCTGTGTGGGCTCACACGCATGCACATGTATACACACACACACACACACAGATTGTCCAATTTAAATATTATTTCAAAAAATTTGAAAATCCATGAATCTGGAATACAGTGCATCATAAACAACTATGTGCTTTAGAAATGATCTATTACTGAATAAAGTATGGACTGCAGTCACAAAAGCTATTTTCAATTAAGACTGTTCTAATAGAAGACTTTAATGGAACTATTGATAGTTTATATTACAGGTTCTGCTTGTGCCTGTAGCAGCGCAGCACTTGTTAGCAGACCTGATAGTGGTGAGATATTTAAGGATCAGTTATGTGCTTATTATGGGACAGACACTTGCTCTTGGTATAATTTGCTGTTCTCAATAAGTAAAATTCTTCCAGTGTACAACAAAAGCTGTAAAAGACATGGAGGGTCCACCAGTAGCAACCCAAGCCCACAAAACGGTTATCAGAACACTGCTTCTGGTAACCACACCAGTACAGCACACCTTTCCTATATTATAGATCATACTCATGTATGTCGTTAGTGTATACCTTAAAATATAATTATTCGATATCTCTCTAGGAAGAGTGCATAAATCAATATGCTAAATATGTTTCTGAGTTCAATCCCACGTTCACTCTGTCCTATATTATTGGCTAGAAACCTAAAATTCTATTTCTTGGACTCTCTTGCCGGCTGTTTGCTGGTTAAGTTCTGCCAAAGTGAGGCACTTGTCTTGGAGTAGAATTTAAGGAGGAAGCCATCTTATTGTTGCTCTGTCTTCTGCAAAAGCAAACTACTGGAAGTCACTGTTGGCTCTAGGAATATGGGGGTGGGGGTGGGGGCAGCTCAGCCCTTCAGATGGAGTGCAGACTTCAAGCTCTCATGGTGGCGTCAGTGTGGTCTTAACTGCCTGCTTATCTATCTAGGTGACATTTCCACAGCATTTGGTGACCCAGTAGCAGCCTTGGAGATGGGCAGTGGGTAATACTACTTTCTCTCATTCCCTGACCCTTCTAATACTTTAAGAATCAGTTCTTTCTTCTATTAACTACTCTTTGTTTGAAGTTCTAGAGTGGTTTCTGTTTCTCAGCCTGGATGGATATAATGAGATACAGAGGAATTAGGTGACTCAGGATTATAGAAGACAAATGTGAAATCTGAATAAACTAGGAAGTCTAGTGTTGTAGTTAAGAGTTTGGGCATGTAAGTGCTAAAGAAATACAAGAAGCTATTATTTATTCTCTATTTGTTGGACAATAGTACCATTTTAGAATTGCTCTCAACCTGTATTAACTACAGGGGTTTGTTTTAGGAAGGATAATGATGGGAATAGCTAACTCTGTGCATGGGCTCTTGTGTTTCTTTCATTATCTAATTGGCTTGTGATGCCTCTGGAAATCTACCACATTTTTCTTATCTATAGCCTTTTCGGCTCTATTAGGAAGCTAGGTTTTTTTGGCATGCAAAATTCTTGCAAATTAGGATTTAAAAACAATATCCTAAAATTAGCTCTTAAAATGAAAACACTCTTGGAAACTATTTACCAAGAATACATGACTCAAGATAAATACTCATCTTAGGGATGGTATTTTTGTAATTGATACCAACATGCATCAGAACATACTTCTTGGAGAGCTTCAGACATCACCTTATTCACTTTCAAGTAGTCCATTAATTCTGAGGGGTTTTATCTTTTCCCAGTTTTGTAGACAGCACCAGAGGCTAAAAGATGTCATAATTACTGTGGAAGGAATCTGGGAGTGTGGCGTGAGGTGGGGGAAGATGTTTACAGGAGAGGTTAAATAGAGGAATTACAAGATGGAGCTTCATGTGAGGTGGATGCCATAAAGGGAATGAAATTCATAGGCTTATGCAAGTGGAAAGCTTACTCATTTGAAATTGTGTATCATTTTTCTAAAATATGTGTTCTGTATGTACAGATCTGTTTGAGATCCATAGTACTTGTGCAATAAATACAGAAATATAAGACCATATACATTACCTGAAGAAGCATACACTTCAGCCTAAAGTATTAGAATTATCCTGCTGAGCAAATGAAATAATGTAATTATACGAGCTATTTTAAAAATGCTCAGGTATATCACCATGCTCTTCAAGAAATATATACTTTATAACCTCAATTATATGTATATATATATTTTTAAAAAGTATGTGCTGTTCCTCTAAATAGAATGTCTAATACAGAAAATAGATTTCAGTTCTTAAAATTTCATATAACAAGTCTGCTGGAAAGTTTTGTAGAATTTGGTGATGAGAGCTTGGCACAGGAGTTGGGAATTTATATTCTAAAGATATGTTGCATTGCTTCCTATGGACAAAACCAGTTGTTGTGGCTCCCTGTTCTTATTTAGGTAATGAGAAAAAAATCAGCTGTCCATTTTATGGATGCAAATTTGAAAAATAAACTATTTTATTAATGCTTTATGTCTCACTTTTTATTTATTTTATTTTATTTTATTTTTTAAAGATTTTATTTATTTATTCATGGTAGTCATACAGAGAGAGAGGCAGAGACACAGGCAGAGAGGGAGAAGCAGGCTCCATGCACTGGGAGCCTGACGTGGGATTTGATCCCAGGCCTCCAGGATCGCGCCCCAAGCCAAAGGCAGGCGCCAAACCTCTGCGCCACCCAGGGATCCCTATGTCTCACTTTTTAAACTGAAAAAATACATGCAAATAATGCCATAAAATAAAACTTAAGGTTGAAATAAGAGAAATTTAAGTGTATAGTCCCCAAAAAGCTGATATTTGAGGGTGCTGTCTTAATGAAGCACCTCTTCATAGAGTACCTCTATTTTAGTCATGAGCAAGTAAATCTATAGAACTCTACTTCCTTCTTGCTTGACATGTCTTTGCCCTGTTCACCAGCAGGAACAGCCTCTGGAGAATGGTTTCATTCTCACCAGGAGAATGCCTGCTGCCTTGGCTTTCCAACCATTGATAAAACCTAAACAATATACAGAACTCTAGCAATAATAGAGTCTGGGAAAATAATGTTTAGCTTTCCTGCCTCTGAAGTGCAAGTATATGAAAAAATATGGGAATGAAGATACTGAACAATCATATACAGCACATGTGTAGAACAAAGATAACATAAAAATTATTTTTTAATAATAAGAGTTGAAATATATACTCTAAATCCTTTTCTGTTTTCCACAGTTGATTTGTTTGTTTAGCCAGTAGGAGATTAGTCATGGAGTGCTGTTGGGGGAAATGCTTGTGGAAGGCAAGGAAAAGGAGCCAGATTAGGCTGAGAGATAGTTTTATAAACAATCAGCTGACTTTACTGGGATGAATCTTCAGAGCTGCCCCCAGGTTGGGTCAATAGGGCCAATCCTTTACCCCATGTCAATTAGTCACTGTTTGTGGTCTGTCTTGAGAAGAAAGAATGGCCTTGAGTGAGACAGTCTCATTAAATAAGGCAATTCCCCAAGGGGACTGATAGGTGAAGGATATCTGTTGGCAATATTCCCAGTAGCTGGGATAATAAGGCTTTTAATCCTAAAGGTGGTCTAGGTGATAAAGGCAGCATTGGTCCTTTACAGACCAATCTTTGTATGGCTCAGATCCATTTCATCATATAAAGTCTGAGAAAATTTATGGGATTACAATGAACCTGTCTTCCTGATGGCATGACTGTTGTCTCTGAGGGTTCTGTGTCTTAGGCAATCATGGCTTTCTCAGACTATTTACTGTGACGTTGACCAAGGGAGTGAAGAGTGACACCCAAGTTGTCACTTAGGTGCTAAGCGTATTCATAAATGCTCTCCTTGTGTAATAGCAACCCAACTTTCCCCTAATTATCAAGGCCAATAACTCACTTCAAAATGGTGACTCTTCTGCCTACTAGACCCTTAACATAGACTAAGTACCTAGGGAGCAATTATAGTTTATATAGTTCAATGGAACACTTATCAAATCCCTGACAAAAGCATTCCCTAGAAGAAGCATTCATTATTTTGTTAGAAATTAAGAACATGATTTTGAAAGTATTCTCCAAACAGGAATATTTTAATAGTGAAAGGGATGTGCTATATGGTTATATGACTCAGTGAAAATAATTATCCAACCATTGCTAGAGAAGAAAATCTAGTTTAACATAACGGCACATAGAGTTTTTTTTAGTGGAGTTGAATTTTCTATATTATTTTGTTATGAATGATGATTGTTAACATGATATAAAGGTTTCTTCTTTGTGTATATGTTAGAACATCTGTGCAAAAAAAAACCTTTTGATAGAGTGATAAGTGTTGAGAACTCCTCAATTTTCACAATTAAAAATTAATAAATTTAGAGAAAGATGAATATTGTTATATCTAACTTGTAGAAGAGCAAGATGAAAGAAATCATGAACCCATTATAAATAAACTGAGACACTCCTGCTTTGAGCATGTGCTCCGAATGACAGGTAAAATCAATATCTTCCATTGAGTAGAAGATTTTTTTTTAGTGTTGCTCATCCAATATCAAGAGTATTTGGAATATCTCAGAATGCAAATGAGTCCTCTTTTGGGCAATTGAGGAAAAGGGAAGAAAACTATAATATTACAATATTTAAAATCATGTTTGACTTTTGGACATATGTATTTATGAAAGCTACGTAATTATGCATGTATATATGTAAAAAGAAGTTGGCTTTTCTAAGAATGTGATGCACCTGAAGTTCTACTCAATGTAAACTGGGTATTTGGAGAAACCAATGAGCGATTAACATTTTCTATGTACAATGAAGGATTATTTGCACTGAAATAAAATCCCTTACACTTTTGGGAGTGAAGGTCTAGAATTTTTGACTACTGAGTTATCTTTATAATCCTCATTTTTCATATATATTTGTCATATACTTCCAGTGGATTTATTTTCTTTCTTCCATTTTCATTCAACGGCAACATCAAGTTAACTATCTCCGGCTCTTCCAGTTTCTTGCACAAATAAGGAAGCTTTCCCACAAAGCAGTTTAGAGTCATGTTTGCAGAATATTGGCAAGTTGCTAGCATCTGGTTGCTAAGAGAGTGTTGCACTCTCCCGACATTTTTTTATAGATTCTTTGTCTATAACTATAGAATATTGAGGTATTCGTGCAACTGGATATTCTATATTTTGCATTCTTAACTTTCAGGAATGAACATTCTTCTTAAGCCAGAATAGCACAACTTGGAATTTCTTCAGCAGGTGGAACTTTAAAAGCCTTGTATTATTGCCTTTATTGATGAATGAACTAAGTGATTTTAACTAGAAGGTAGTAACTAATTACCACTTGTTTTTAGTTCCAAATTTTATTGTAGAAAAGTGATATCTTCTCTATTGTTGTACAGGAGTTGAATCATCGTTATTTCTCTTTTTTTTTCCTTTTTCTTACTTTGATATGTTTTTCTAAAACTTTTGTGAATAGATTGGACCTCTAACTCTGGTGTATTCACAAAAAAATTTTCACTGAGCAGTATCACTAGAAAATTCTAACCTCAAATAATTTTTCTTGTTTAGTCTTCAGTTATTGAGTCTTAATTAAAAAGTACTTCTAACAAAGAGTGTATGAAAGACAGTATGAAAAAAACATAACATTCCTGTTATGTGTGAATGCATGAAATACTTTCACATGAAAAAACCACAGCAGAGTAAAGGATAAACAAGCTGGCATTTCTTCAAAAGCATAGGTCACAAGTACTTATAGGTGGAAAGATACATTTATTGGAGAAGCAGTAGATTGGGGATTCTCTTGAAAATTATGATTGATTCCTATCATATAGCGATGTATGATGAAGAGAGAGTCTATCCTGGGTTATTTAGATTCTGCTATTGTTACTAAATCAAAGACAACAGACTGTCTCCGTCATTGGTGATTTAGTCACAGGAAATAACAATGAAATATTTAACATTGGATAATTCTTCCATCATTCGTACATTATGTTTTCTTTTACACCGTAGCACACAGTATTTCAAAGACAGTAGGCAGCCCTGGTGGCTCAGCGGTTTAGCGCCACCTTCAGCCTGGGGCATTGTCCTGGAGTCCCGGGGTCAAGTCCCACGTCGGGCTCCCTGCATGGAGCCTGTTTCTCCCTCTGCCTGTGTCTCTGCCTCTCTCTCTCTCTTTCTCTCTGTGTCTCTCATGAATAAATAAATAAAATCTTTTTTAAAAAGACAGTAATAAGTAAAAGGAAACTCAGCTCTTCCATATGTCACGCATTTTTTTTAGGTCTCAGCTCAACCATCAATAACTCAGAAAAGATTTCCTAATCTCAGTGATCAACTTAACTGTCTAAATTTTATATCAGTATAGCTTCATTGATATCCAGTTCTTAATACTTACCACAGTTGTAATTTTATGTTTTGCAAAATTATCTGATGACTGGCTCTCCTATTAGGTTGTGAGCTAAATGACAGGTATTTTGTTCTTTTATTTTATTTCTCTTTCTTTTGATGGGTAGCAAGATGGTGGTTTCATCATTCCCCACCCAGGGCCTAGTAGAGTGAGTGGCAGATAGAAAGCAGGTGAAATGTATTTATGACCTCATTGACTGAATAAGGTAAGAATTGAAATCCTTACTGATTTTAATGATCTAGGTAATTGTCAGGTTGAAAATGGAGAGGACCTAGTCAACAGGGACTCATTATTTTAGCATCTTCCCTCAAAATATCAGAAAAAGTAACAGTGAAACATAGAGCATATAAGCAATATTTAAAAGGGTTAGCTATGCTGACATAACAAAGCCAATAACCCAACAATATGTTAAATAGTTCTGTATGCCAAAAATGAGAGAAAACCCAGCAGCGAGCTGGGTGGATGCTTCACTGAAAGGTGAAAAAAGGATGGGTGTGGGTGGGATAATGATAACAAACAATGTATAAGTGGCAGGGTCCAAAGCCAAGGTGAAGTTATGAAAATGGGAACAGTAGCAGCTTGTGCAAGCACATAAAAAATTTGAATTGTATGAAATCACTCTAGGCTTCGATATCTTTAAAGCTTCATTGGTGATTCTATTGTGTAATCAAGGTGATTCTATTGCATAATCAAAATAAGAAAAGTTGTCTTCATATACTTAACAGTGTAAACACAATCTATGTAAAGTTCTTGCCACAAATAAAAAAGTGGATTCTGCATTTTTTCTTGTCTTCTCTGCAGAGAAGAAGAAAGATGGATAGCCATAAAATGAAAAGATGTAAAAATATTTTCCAGTTAACAGGTAATCATAGAGGTGGAAATTAAAACATTGTTGAATATTAGTCCATAATCAGTCATACATAGTAAAAAAAAAAAAACCTTAGTTATTAGAGAAGATATAGAGAAATAGAAACATCTACCAATTACTGATTTGTATGTAATAATGAAATTACTTAGGAACGCTTTGAGTTGGACCAAAGGTTTGATTAGGTTTTTAATGCATTTTTTGGCAAGAATATTTCATCAAGGGTACTGTGTGTTTCATATTGCATTGCATCAGGAAGCGTAATTATGCTAGGTAGTGGTGTTAGGTTTGCTCACTTGGTTAAGGTAGTGACAGCCAGATGTTTTCTTTGGAGAGCCTTTTCCTTCACATTCAGAAAGTAATCTATGGGGTAATGTACAAATACCCGCTTCTTACCGACATTTGACCTCATGGTTTTATCATCTATTAATGATACTTATATGAACCAATTATTTCATTGGGGGTTGCAAAATTGTATTTTTCTAATACTATCACTTTTTCGTCTTTTATTAGGTAGCATTTTTACCTAATGATGAGTAGTCGTCTACTTTTGCTTTAGGTTTGTGTTTCTAATGCATTCACTGGTGTGAACTCCAGTGCCTTATTAAAATGCAGGGTAAATGATTGTTTTTTTAATCTCTAATTTTGGAGTAAGGAGTTCCTATAATAGTCAACTTCATTAATGGCATATGAGATTTTTTCCTTTTCCTTTTTTCATTTTCATTATCGATATTTATGTATTCAGTGTGTGACCATTAATTGCAGACATTATTAAGATGTTTATATTTTACCAAATTTGGTTGGTGATAAGTCTGTTTCCAGGGCCCATTTGATAAAACATCAATAGTCTCTGAATTCTTTCTTACTTTCTTGCATGAGACGATGTCCTACAATTCTCCTGTATTTCCCCTGCCTTTTACTTGGACTAGGAATTACTCCACCAAGTTCTGATTTCTTTTAGCTGGGGGTGTTCTTGGAAACCAAGATTTAGGAACTAAGGCCGCTATTGAGTTGTATTGAGGTAATTCTACTTGCTGTCAGGGAACAGAGCTGGGACTTTTTTTTTATATAGGTATCATGTATTTATATTGATATTTTTTAATTTAGTGTGCTTTATAGAATTTTGGTATCTCTTCTGCATTGAGAATCTTAGTACATAATAATGTTAATATATAAACATAATTACTTATTTGCTTTATCTTATAGTATGGTTAGGATGCTGTCAAAATTACAATGGTAATAGCTAACACTAACATTGTACCTGATTGAGTTAGTTTTAAGAGTTTTTTTTGTTTTTTTAAATTTATTTTATGATAGTCACAGAGAGAGAGAGAGAGAGGCAGAGACACAGGCAGAGGGAGAAGCAGGCTCCATGCACCGGGAGCCCGACGTGGGATTCTTTTTTTTTTTTTAATTTATTTTATGATAGTCACAGAGAGAGAGAGAGGCAGAGACACAGGCAGAGGGAGAAGCAGGCTCCATGCACCAGGATCCCAACGTGGGATTTGATCCCGGGTCTCCAGGATCGTGCCCTGGGCCAAAGGCAGGCGCCAAACCGCTGCGCCACCCAGGGATCCCAAGTTTTAAGAGTTCTTTGCTGATCTTTCTTCCCTTCTTTCTTTCCTTCCTCCCTCTCTCTTCCCTCTCCTCTCCTCTCCTCTCCTCTCCTTTCCCTCTCCCTCCCTCCTTTCCTCCATCCATCCTTTCTTGCTTCCTTCCTTCCTTCCTTCCTCCTCAATATATATACCTCCTTGATACAGTGTTTAAAAGTCTCCCAATGTAATATCCCCCCTTCTGTGGGTAATGTCAGCAAATTGATAAATAGCTAGAATCACTTACATCTATCTTTTTAAATTTTAGTATTTGTTTTTTGTGCAGTTCTATATTTTTGAATAGATAAAAACATATATATAGCTCAAAGTAAAAAATTATGTATTATCTTTTTTTCAAAGAATTATCTTCCTTTCTTATTTCTAGCACACTTCTGCCTCCTGTAGTTGTCTACTTTTGCTTTGGGTTTATATTTCCAATGCATCTTAATGCAAAAGCAAGCAAATATGCATGTGTTTTGTGTACTCAATTTATATAATTTCTTCTTTTTTATGGAAGCAAAGCTGAACTGTTCAGGTTTTTGCCTTTTTTGCCTTCTCTAACTTAAAAATTATTAATTATTTTCAATTAGCCCCTTAGTGATAGACATTTAATTTTTTTGTAGTGAATATAATGTTACAGTGAATGATCATATGTACCCATTGTTTTAAAATTGTGCAGAAATAAAAAGGAAAATTCATCTATAATTTTGTCAGAAGGCTCAGAATATATTAATTTTTAAAATATTACTTTAAATAATGTATACATCCAAATAATATAAAATAATGTAATTTTAAATAGATTGAGTTAGAGCTGAATGAATGGAAACAGGGTTAGGCAGGCTACTCTTTGAGAAGTTTTATGGTTTATAGAAAAGTAAAGTGGCAGAAGGATATCACTAATTTTAAAATGGAGGAACTGTATTCAAGGAAGTTGGCTCCTCACCCAGCTCAGAGTCCGATGCAGTGCTGGATCTCAGTACCCGGGGATCATGACCTGAGCTGAAATCAGTCAGATGTTTACTGAATGAACCACCCAGCTGCCCCTAAAATATGAACAAATTTTAAAAGAATAGCTTTACTCTATAAATATGCATTAAATATACCAAGTGTTTAGCTTATGTAGTGAAAAACCTTATGTCTTATATACCAAAGGTATTTTGTTGCACAATGAGCTATCTATATTGTGATACATTAAAATTATGCATCTAATAGTACATTTTAAAGATCTTTTTCTATGTGCATTGGTCAAATAAAGTAGGATATAGACCAGAAATCAATGGTAGTCCACCAAAATCTCTTTAGAAATGTTGCTTATTTCAGGAGCTTCTTTTAAAAAAAAACAATTTTGGGATCAAGGTTATACTCTAGAAGCTCTCCCCTAATTTCCTTTTTAAAGTAGCATTACAGTTTGAGTTAGTTATTGCTGAAACGTTGAAATTTACTAGAAGTTGTTTCCTAGAAAACAACAAAGATAAATGAATTCATTTCTTATTGCTTTTACTTTAATTACATTAACACATAGTTGGTAAATTTACAGAATCTGTGATCTAATTTTTAATCTCAGTCGCTATCCTCAAAGGTTTTTTACACTTTAACCTGTCTTCCTATCCACCCTCAAAAGCTGATTTTCCATTATTTAGTGCACATATATATATGAGAAATGGCCTGTTTAAAATAATTAGTCATTGTATTTACCTTTCAACAATTGATGCCTTATTAAGTTCTTCTGGGGACTAACTGCCTTCATTAAAATTTAAGCAAGAGTCTTAAAAAATTCTGTAAAAGTACTGTTGAGTAGTCAAAACAAGAAAAAGAAAATTAGTTCTACTCTGTTAAATGTTAGCATCTGAGAAAATTGCTTAAGAACTCTACATCAATATTTTAACTTAAATAATAAAAATATGACAGTATTCCATGCACTATTTACTTTTTTTTCAAGAACATTATGGGAATTAAATAAAATTGATATGATTATACTCTTTCTTTATGGAGGTTTTATTGACATATAACATTATATTACTTTCAGGTGTACAACATAATGATCTGTTATTTGTATACACTACAGAAATGATCATCACAATGAATCTAGTTTTCTCCATCACTGTATTAAGTTACATGATATGCAATACAATATTGTTGACTATAGTCACCATGTTGTACGTTACATCTCCATGACTTATTTATTTTATGACTGGAAGGAATTTTGTGTCTCTTGACCCCTTTCTCCTGTTTTGCTCACCCCCCATATACTCCTCCCATCTGGCAGCCTGTATGAATTTTGTTTTGTTTTGTTCTGCTTTTTAGATTCCATATATAAGCAAAGTCACATGGTATTTGTCTAGCTCTGCCTGACTTATTTCATTTAGCATAATAACATCAAGTTTTTCCATGTTATCATGAATGGCAATATTTCATTCTTTTTTATGGCTGAGTAGTATTCCGTTATATATATATAATTATATAAAATTATATATATATAATAAATTATATAATAAATAATTAATTAAAAACACCCCATGTCTTTATACATTCATCTATTGATGGACACTTCAGTTGTTTCTATATCTTGACTATTATGCATACTGCTGCAGTGAACAGAGGGGTGCATATATCTTTTCAAATTAGTATTTTTGTTTTCTTCAGATAAATACCCAGAAGTGGAATTGCTTAATCATATGATAGTTCTGTTTTCAACTTTTTGAGAAAACTCCCTATTGTTTTCCAGATTGGCTGCAACAATTAACATTCCCACCAATGGTGTATAGTACTCTCTTTCTCTCTAATTTTGCCAACACTTTTTATTTATTTTTTATAATAGTCATTCTTACAGGTGTGAGATGATATCTCATTGTGGGTCTGATGATTAGTGATTCTGAGCATCTTTTCATGTGTCTGTTGGCTCTCTGTATGTCTTCTTTGGAAGAATATCTACTCAGAATATCTACTCTGTCCATTTTTTTAATTGAGTTGGGTTTATTTGTTTGCTTTATTTTGTTTTATAGGATATATGAGTTTTTTAATATTTTGACAATTAATCCCTTATTGGACATATAATTTGTAAATCCTCTCATTCAGTAGGTTGCCTTTTAATTTTGTTGGTGATTTCCTTCACTGTAGAGAGGCTTTTTAGTTTGATGCATTCTCATTTGCTTATTTTTGCTTTTGTTGTCATTGCTTTTGGACTTAAATCCACAAAAAGTATTACAAAAGTGATGTGAAGAGCTTACTGTCTATGCTTTTTTCTAGCAGTTTTATGATTTCTAGTTTTACATTCAAGTCTTTCATCCATTTTGAGCTAATTTTTGTGTATAGTGTACGATAGTGATCCAGTTTCATTCTTTTGCTTGTGGCTATCCAGTTTTCCTAACATTATTTGTTCAAGAGTTTTTCCTTATCCCATTGTATGTTCTTGCATCCTTTGTTGTAAATTGACTATATAAACATGGATTTATTTCTGGGCTATTTTGTTCCATTGATCTCTGTGTCTCTTTTTATGCCAGTACCATACTCTTTTGATTGCTATAGCTTCATAATGTAGTTTGAAGTCAGATAGCGTATGCCTCTAGGTTTGTTATTTCTCAAGATTGCTTTGGCTATTCGGGATCTTTTGTGGTTCCATACAAATTTTAGGAATATCTCTTCTATTTCTGTAAAAAAAAAATTCTATTGGTATTTTGGTAGGGATTGAATTGAATGTATAGATTGTTTGGGGTAATATGGACATTTTAATAATATTAATTCTTCCATATGCTTTCCTAACATTGGATATCCAAGGAAAGTGAATTCATTTGGACTTTAGGAAGACATTTTGGTATGTGCTATGAAACCAAGATATAAACAAATTGTGGATAATAAAACTTCACTACATTAAATGTTAAAAATATATAAACACAATTGTGGTAAACAGATAATTTAGGGAAAATTTTGCCATCACCTCTATGCTTTATGGTATAGCTAAGCAGATGTTTATGGGGGAATAAAATTCTCTGCCCAGTGTTAACACCCAAAGCTTAGTCTATTATCATTTTCTGTCTGTAGTTTGTCATTCAAGTTGAATTTACTGCTAAAGAAAAAGATATATCACCAAGCCAAGAATCTAAGTCCCTCTATTGGTCACAGACATAGTAATATGTGCTGGGAGTCCACACTTGATTACATCAGTCACTAGCAGGAGTATACCCTGTCCTGGAGGCAATTTAAACTCCCTAGCTAGTTAACTGTTCTGTGAAACTATGAATTGGTTGTTTATTTTGATAAGTCTTATTTGTTATCCTTCATTTGTTTATTTCTTCACTTTTCTTTTCATTTTTCTTCTTTTTTTAATCTCAGTCTTTCAGGCTCTGTCACTAAGCTACAGGTAAGAGATTCAAGAATAGAATCTATGTCCCCTTTCCATCAATATTCTCTGTGGCTATTCAATGTACTTATTCTTAACGTGTGTATGGTCTGAGGCTGTGGTTTCTTTCAGCCAGAATTAAAAGCTCTCTGTCCCCTTTAAAATGGACACTTAGGAGAGTGTGTATAGGAAATCTTAATAAGGATATGACTTTCCTACAGTTCTTTTTAAAAAGATTTTGTTTATTTTAGAGAGAGAACATACACACATGAGGGGGTGTCAGAGCAGAGGAAGAGGGAGAGAATCTCAAGCAGACTCCCCACTGAGCACAGAATCCCACCCAGGGCTGATCTCAAAACCCTCATGTCATGCATGACCTGAGCTAAAATCTAGAGTCAGAGTTGAACACTTAACTGACTGAGCCACGCACGCACCCCCTCTATGTTTCTGTAGTGCTTTATAATTTAAAGCTTTCATGTGCCTTTTCATGCTCCCAACTACACTTTAAGTTAGAAAAATAAGTAATATTATCCAAATTCACACACTGAGAAATTTGGGAGGGAATTATTTGTAAAAATATGCAGCTTATAAGAAATAATCAAAACTCAAACATGAGTACTAGGCTTTCTAGTCCAATTCTTTTGTCAGCATATGACAACAGAGATTACTATAGTTTTGTGTCATTTATTTCTTAGCTGCTTTAAGTAATGTTTGAATAACTAACTTCCTAAGGAAAATAATTTACTGGAAGTTTCCTGAAAAATGATACCCTGAGATAATATTTTTTGTATGTTTTCATTTTACATTTTAGCAAAATAAAAGCACATAGTACTGCTGTATGAATGAATGCCATCTCACTCCTAGGCTGAGCAAAAATTTCCATATGAAGAGACTTCTCAGGGTAATTGCATTGAATCTGGAAACTGTTGCAAATACTTTCAATTTGGCATGAAGCTACAGTCAGCAAAACAATTAAAAATAAGTTGAAGACTTCTGATTTCTGTTCTGATATGTAATGAGGTTCAAAGTCCTCAATTTCTTTCTTACACCAAACAAAAGCTGAATACAAAAAAAAAAAATCAATGTCTTTTCTTTGACCCATCGGAGAACTGTGGTTGCAGGGAAAAATGCCACCCTGAAATTTGGAGACAGAAGAATTCAGTGAGTTACAAGTGAGATTTGTTTACCTGGACCAGAAGTCTCTAGAGTCATGTATCAATGATGTCTTTATTATCTGTATTCTGATCTTTTAACATCTGGGTCCTTGCTGACTCTGGAGGAACTGCTTTTCTCAAGGTAAGCCAACATCTAGAGATTTAAACATGGTGAATAATTTTCTTAATGTACTGTTGGATCCTATTGGCTAGTATCTTGTTGAGAATTTTTGCATCCATGTCCTTCTCCGATGGACTTACTTCACTCAGCATAATACCCTCCAGTTCCATCCACGTTGAAGCAAATGGTGGGTATTTGTCGTCTCTAATGGCTGAGGAATATCCCATTGTATACATAGACCACAGCTTCTTTATCCATTCATCTTTCGTTGGACACCGAGGCTTCTTCCACAGTTTGGCTATTGTGGCCATTGCTACTAGAAACATCGGGGTGCAGGTGTTCCGGCGTTTCATTGCATCTGAATTTTGGGGTAAATCCCCAACAGTGCAATTGCTGGGTCGTAGGGCAGGTCTATTTTTAACTCTTTGAGGAACCTCCACACAGTGTTCCAGAGTGGCTGCACCATTTCACATTCCCAATGTGAGGGAAAGGGTTCCCCTTTCTCCGCATCCTCTCCAACATTTGTGGTTTCCTGCCTTGTTAATTTTCCCCATTCTCACTGGTGTGAGGTGGGATCTCATTGTGGTTTGGATTTGTATTTCCCTGATGGCAAGTGATGCGGAGCATGTTCTCACGTGCGTGTTGGCCATGTCTATGTCTTCCTCTGTGAGATTTCTCTTCATGTCTTTTGCCCATTTCATGATTGGATTGTTTGTTTCTTTGCTGTAGAGTTTAATAAGTTCTTTATAGATCTTGGAGACTAGACCTTTATCTGATAGGTCATTTGCAAATACCTTCTCCCATTCTTCAGGTTGTCTTTTAGTTTTGTTGACTGTTTCCTTTGCTGTGCAGAACCTTTTTATCTTGATTAAGTCTCACTAGTTCATTTTTACTTTTGTTTCCCTTGCCTTCATTGGATGTATTTTGCAAGATGTTGCTGTGGCCAAGTTCAAAAAGGGTCTTGCCGGTGTTCTCCCCTAGGATTTTGATGGATTCTTGTCTCACACTTAGATCTTTCATCCATTTTGAGTTTATCTTTGTGTCTGGTGCAAGAGAGTGGTCTAGTTTCATTCTTCTGCACGTGGCTGTCCAATTTTCCCAGCACCATTTATTGAAGAGACTGTCCTTTTTCCAGTGGGTAGTCTTTCCTGCTTTGTCGAATATTAGTTGGCCATAGGCTTGAGAGCCCATTTCTGGGCTCTCTATTCTGTTCCACTGATCTATGTGTCTGTTTTTGTGCCAGTACCACACTGTGTTGATGACCACAGCTTTGTAGTACAACCTGAAATCCGGCATTGTGATGCCCTGGCTCTGGTTTTCTTTTTCAATATTCCCCTGGCTATTCGGGGTCTTTTCTGATTCCACACAAAGCTTAAGATATTTGTTCCAACTCTCTGAAGAAAGTCCATGGTATTTTGATAGGGATTGCATTGAACGTGTAAATTGCCCTAAGTAGCATTGACATTTTCACAATATTAATTCTGCCAATCCATGAGCATGGAATATTTTTCCATCTCTTTGTGTCTTCCTCCATTACTTTCAGAAGTGTTCTGTAGTGTTTAGAGTATAGATCCTTTACCTCTTTGGTTAGGTTTGTTCCTAGGTATTTTATGCTTTTGGGTGCAATTATAAATGGGATGGACTCCTTAATTTCTCTTTCTTCAGTCTCATTGTTAGTGTATGGAAATGCCACTGATTTCTGGGCATTGGTTTTGTATCCTGCCACACTGCCGAATTGCTGTATGAGTTCTAGCAATCTTGGGGTGGAGGCTTTTGGGTTTTCTACGTAGAGTAGCATGTCATCTGCAAAGAGGGACAGTTTTACTTTTTCTTTGCCCATTTGAATGCCTTTTATTTCTTTTTGTCACCTGACTATTGAGGCTAGGACTTCTAGGACTATGTTGAATAGCAGTGGTGAGAGTGGACACCCCATCTTGTTCCTGATCTTAGGGGAAAGGCTCCCAGTGTTTGCACATTGAGAATGATACTTGCTGTGGGCTTTTCGTAGATGGCTTTTAAGATGTTGAGGAATGTTCCCTCTATCCCTACACTCTGAGGAGTTTTGATCAGGAATGGATGCTGTATTTTGTCAAATGCTTTCTCTGTATCTATTGAGAGGATCATATGGTTCTTGTTTTTTCTCTCTTGTTGATATGATCTATCATATTGATTGCTTTACGAGTGTTGAACCAGCCTTGCATCTCAGGGATAAATCCCACTTGGTCGTAGTGAATAATCTTCTCAATGTTCTGTTGGACCCTATGGGCTAGTATCTTGTTGAGAATTTTTGCATCTGTGTTCATCAGGGATATTGGTCTATAATTTCCCTTTTTTGTGGGGTCTTTGTCTGGTTTTCGAATCAAGGTGATGCTGGCTTCATAGAATGAGTTTGGAAGTATTCCGTCCCTTTCTATCCTTTGAAATACCTTTAGTAGAACAGGTATTATTTCTTCCTTAAATGTTTGGTAGAATTCCCCTGGGAAGCCATCTGGCCCTGGTCTTTTGTGTCTTGGGAAGTATTTGATGACTGTTTCGATTTCCTCCCTGGTTATAGGCCTGTTCAGGTTTTCTATTTCTTCCTGTTCCAGTTTTGGTAATTTATGGTTTTCCAGGAATGCATCTATTTCTAGATTGCCTAATTTATTGGTATATAGCTGCTCATAATATGTTTTTTTTTTTTTAAGATTTTATTTATTCACAACAGACACACAGAGAGAGAGGCAGAGACACAGGCAGAGGGAGAAGCAGGCTCCATGCAGGGAGCCTGATGTAGGACTTGATCCTGGGACTCCAGGATCAGGCCCTGGGCTGAAGGCAGCGCTAAACCACTGAGCCACCCGGGCTGCTCTTTTTTCCAGTTTTTTGAGGGAGGCTTGTATTGCAATGTATTTCCATCTTAGGACTTTTGTTGTATCCCAAAGATTTTGAATGGTTGTATTTTTATTTTCATTAGTTTCCATGAATATTTTAAAATCTTCTCTAATTTCCTAGTTGACGTATTTATCTTTTAGTAGGATGCTCTTTAACCTCCATGTGTTTGAATTTCTTCCAAATTTCTTATTTGATTGAGTTCTAGTTTCAAAGCATTGTGGTCTGAAAATATGCAGGGGACAATCCCAATCTTTTGGTATTGGTTGAGCCTGATTTGTGACTCAGTGTGTGGTCTATTCTGGAGAAGATTCCATTTGCACTTGAGAAGAATGTGTATTCAGTTGCATTAGGATGGAATGTTCTGTATATATCTGTGAAATCTATGTGGTCCAGTGTATCATTCAAAGCCCTTGTTTCTTTGGAGATGTTGTGCTTAGAATATCTATCTTTTGCTGAGAGCACTGTGTTGAAGTCTCCTACTATTAATGTATTGTCTATGTATCTCTTTACTTTGGTTATCAATTGATTTATATACCTGGCAGCTCCCACATTAGGGGCGTAAATATTCATGATTGTTAGGTCTTCTTGTTGGATAGACCCTTTAAGTATGATATAGTGTCCCTCTTCATCTCTTACTATAGTCTTTGTGATAAACTTTAATTTATCTGATATGAGGATGGCTACCCGAGCTTTCTTTTGAGGACCATTTGAATGGTAAATGGGTCTTCATACCTTCATTTTCAGGCTGTAGTGTCCTTAGGTCTAAATTGAGACAGGCACTGAGGGAGGCACTTGACAGGATGAGCACTGGGTGTTACGCTATATGTTGGCAAATTGAACTCCAATAAAAAAAAATACAAAAAAATACAAAAAATAAATAAAATAAATAAAATAAAATGAATTTCTTGTAGACAGCAAATAGAAGGGTCTTGCTTTTTTTATCCAGTCTGAAACCCTGCATCTTTTGTTGGGATCATTTAGCCCTTCCACATTCAGAGTTAGTATTGAAAGATATGAATTTAGTGTCATAGTATTACCTATACAGTCCCTTTTTTGTGAATTGTTTAAACACAATTATGTTTAATTGTGTTAAGAATGTTAAACATTTCTTGCAGAGATGGTTTGGTGGTCACCTATTCTTTCAGTTTCTGCCTATCTTGGAATCTTTTTATCTCTCCTTCTATTCTGAATGAGCCCTTCCTGGATAGAATATTCTTGGCTGCATGTTCTCATTTAGGACCTTGAATATATCCTGCCAGCCCTTTCTGGCCTGCCAGGTCTCTGTGGAGAGGTCTGCTGTTAATCTCATAGTTCTCCCTATAGAAGTTAAGAATCTCTTGTCTCTCATTACTTTAAGGATTTTTCTCTTTATCTTTGAAATTTGCAAGTTTCACTTTTAAATGTCAGGGTGTTGAAGGGTTTTTATTGATTTTAAGGGGGAACCTCTCTGTCTCCTGGATCTGAATGCCTGTTTCCTCCCAGATTAGAGAAGTTCTCAGCTATGATTTGTTCAAATATACTTTGTGGTCTTCTGTCTCTCTCAGCCTCTTAATCCCAATAAGATGAATTATTCCTTCTGAGGCTATCATTATTTCCCTAAGCCTTTCTTCATGGTCTCTTAATTATTTTTCTCTTTTTTCCTCAGCTTCCTTCCATTCCATCAACTTGTCTTGTATGACACTCACTCTGTCTTCCACCTCATTAACCCTAGCAGTTAGAGCATCCAGTTTAGACTGCATCTTAGTTAAAGTATTTTTAATTTCAGCCTGATTATATCTCCAAACAAGTTTGTTGCTTCATGTTTCATCGTGAGATTTTTGAGGTTTTTGGTTTGTTTTTCCCATCATGAGCTTTCTAAAGAAATGCCTGCTTTCTATGAGTAACATGGCTTTATTTTCCACAAAAAAATTCTCAATTAGTTCCATGGTTCTTTGAGAAAATTAATATGTTTTGCCTGTTCCTGGCCTATGATCTCGTCATAGGAATTTGTAAAGAAGAAAATACTGAGACATCCTTTGACGTTAAAACAAAGGAATGAAGCCTGTCATCTTTTACTATTGCCTCCTCTTTGTCCAGTGCTCTTCAAACTTGGATGTGCATACATAGACCTAGGGGTCCTGTTCATATACAGATTTTTGACTCATGGGGTCTCTAGTGGGGCCTGAGAGTCTACTTTTCTAACTAGCTTCCGAGAGATGCCCGTACTGCTGGCCCAGCCTCCACACTTTATGTAGCAAGGACTTCTAGCACATCTGATTATTATTAAACCCTGGGCTCCAAAACTTTTGGTAGATCCCCTGCCTATTCACTGGCCATCGACTATATGATGGGATCTCTATTATGTCCTGGGAATACAGGGATTAAATAACACAGGTTCTATCTCTGAGAAGCCTGGACACAATTTTAAGACAATACAAAGGATAATGATATAGACATATGCATGAGGTGTTATTAAAGAAAGCATCAAGAAACGGTTTAAGAATTACTTGTAGGGGAAAAAAAAAGAATTACTTGTAGGAGTTACACATTAGCTGAGTTTTAGTGGATGTGTCAGTAGCTTTGAAAATAAGGAAGTTCATGAAGGAAAAGTGATCAGCAGAACGAGGGCAAAAAGGCAGTGGTCAGCTGCTCAGTGTTTGACAGTGGACTCTGGGAAGGATGTGTGCATTCCTGGCTCTTTCCAGCAGCTAGGAGCACACTTTAGCACATCATTTAATAGATGTCTGCAGCAGTGCTGAAAGTGAGCAGGGAGCCATAAGTAGTTTGGTGTTACCATAACATAAAGTATGTATATGGCCACTATTATTCAAGATTTTCCACAATTTAACCCTTTAGATGTAACAACCTATGGATCCTTGGGTTAATCACAAAAACAACTCCCTTAGATTTCAGTTTACTCTTAGGATGGAATCAGCCAAACTCTAAAGGGCACTACATCTCAATTCTTACAGATGCCATTGAATTTTTGTTATTATTTACTATTATTCACCTTCATATGCTCCATATTCTAGTGGTTAGATTTTCTAGACCACTCCCCAGAAAGCCTTGGGATTTTCCTTTCCTACCATCGTGTTATAAGAGTAGGGATCACAGCTCTTCAGCCAATCTTACTGTGTTTATCAATAGTCACAATTGTGATTTAAGTCCATTTTCATTAGAGCAACCACTGCTATCAAAGTTGGAATTGTAGCCCTTTGGCTGGCTCATTAGACCCAAGGCACAGAGACAGTAGGGTCAGTTAGTATGACATGGCAGTTTAGCCAGCCCTGGGGTCAGATAGATCTTGCCTCACCACTTATAGGAAGGATATTTGGAAAAGATACTTAAAACCTTTGTATCTGTGATTCCTCATTTGGAAAAGTAGAGAGATAATAGTTAGTCTTGACCTCTCAGTGTCTGAGAAGATTAAGTTGAGTGTGATAAAAATCCTTAAGTGGCAGAAATATGTTAGGTTCTCAGAAAATATTAGTGAGATGGTTAATTTTATGTTTCAATTTAGCTGGGCCATCAGAAGCCCAGATATGTGATTAAACATCATTGCAGGCATGTCTGTGAGTATGTTCCTGAGTGAGACTAACATTTGAGTCAGTGCGCTGAGTAAAGCAGATTGCCCTCCCCAGTGTGGATAGGTCTCACAACCCTTGGAGGCCTGAATAAAACAAAAGATTTGATTAAGAGAGAACCTACTCTCCACCTGACTGTCTTCAAGCTGGGACACAGTTTTCTTCAGCCCTCAGACTCACCCTCGGACTAGCACTTACGCTATTGGTTCTCCTGGTTCACAGGCCTTTGGACTCCAATTGGAAATATGCCATCAGCTCCCCTGGGTCTCCAGATCACCAACTGCAGATCTTGGGACTTCTCAGCCTCCATAATCACGTGAGCCAATTCCTTATAAAATGTGTGTGTGTGCGCACATCCAATCGGTTCTGTGTCTCTGGAGAACCTTCACTAATTAGTTAGTGTTGTTATCAGAAAGACTGCCCAGGTGGACAAAGATTCAAAATCATCTAATCACAGTCAGTGGTCAGAGTGAAGACTGTAGAAGGTCAGATCAGAATCCCAGGAGTCTTCTGTTGCTGTGATTAAGGCTTCTTATTTTCCACAGCCTTTTATGCCAGATTAGCCCCACATTTGAGATGGAGGACTCTAAAGTTTCAAGGATTCAAAATTTTTTATTTTGGACCATAAACGATCTTTAGAACACTTTGGTGTCTGTGTTGGTTTTCAACCCATGTCTCTGTTATACTGAGAGTGAGGCCTTTGAGGGCTAAGAGGTAGACCCAGAGAATTTTCCTTGAAACTCCTAAAGGTCTTCAGCCTGGCTGGACTGGTAGAGAACTTCTGTGTGCAGAATCATCTACCTTTTTCTCAAGCTTTTCATATTGAAGCTGCTTGTCTCATGCCATATACTGAAGTCTAAACAGAAGATGATAATGATGTGCGCATTCATTCTCCCTTACTGGAAACAGCTTTCTTCCTCTGAGAAAAATTTCTGATATCCTTCAAGGTCCAGCTTCTTCAAAAAGTCTTCCCTATTTATATCAAGTTTTGAAGTGACCCCTGATTCTTCTTAATTCTCAGAGAATTTCATGGCTAGATACTGAATGGGGATTTATCATATGCTTCATTATTTTCTAATTGTTTTTTACAAACTTCTTAGAACTTAAAAGGCAGCGACATTCACATTTCTGTGTAATCTAGAAACCATTCCATATGCTAGCAATGTTAGTACTTTCATAAACACTTGATGGTGATTAATGAATTCAACTCTGGGATAAAGTCCTGTCTTTGGGACCATATCTAAAAGGAAGATGCCTTTCTTGAAGGACAATCATGATGTTGGAGCCAGCTATGTGTATACTTCGTTTGGAGAAAATGCATTTCTGGGTGACCTGATAACTGTTTTCAAATATTGAATAACCCTCCTGGGAAACTAGGATGGATTATGATTTGTGACAGAAGGTTCTGTACCATATTAGTATGATTACGTCCACTCCAGGCTAAGCCAGAAGGCATTATGGCATTTTGGCTACATGGGCCAGTTTGGAAAGAGGAAGAAGCCAGTGCAGGTGGGTATAAATGTCCAGGACCAGACTTGCTGTCTCGCCGTGCACAGGGCAGAAAGCTCACACTTCACCTAGTCGAGGTCAAAAGACTAATAAATATGAGTCGGCTCAGAAAGAAGGCAGGATTTATTTTATTTATTTTTTTTAAGATTTTATTTATTTATTCCTGACACACACACACACAGAGAGAGAGAGAGAGAGAGAGAGAGAGAGAGAGGCAGAGACACAGGCAGAGGGAGAAGCAGGGTCCACGCAGGAAGCCCGATGTGGGAATTGATCCGGGTCTCCAGGATCACACCCAGGACCCCAGGATCACACCCTGAGCTGAAAGCAGGTGCCCAACCGCTGAGCCACCCGGGTGGCCCAGAAGGCAGGATTTAATCTGGCACTTAGCAGCCTCCATGCCTGTAGCTGAAAAGGGCTAAGGAAGGCAAGGCATAATCTGGAAGCAAGTGACAGAAATAACTATTTCATTTTAGTAACTTTTGGAAATGTGCTTTATCACTGTTAAGAAAGTTCTTTTCTTATTAAAAAAATATAAGAAAATATATGATTCAAATGTTTCTTATAGGGGATCTCTGGGTGGCTCAGCGGTTTGGCACCTGCCTTCGGCCTGGGGCCTGATCCTGGGGACCCGGGATCAAGTCCTGCATCGGGCTCCTTGCGTGGGGCCTGCTTCTCCCTCTGCCTCTGCTTTTGGCTCTCTCTCTCTCTGTCTCTTTGTGTGTGTGTGTGTGTGTGTATCATGAATGAACAAATAACATCTTTAAGAAAAAAATATATATTTCTTATAAAATGAGGCCTGCTTATGATAGGAGACAAATACAGCGTTTTCCAAATTGTTCTTCTACTTTACCCACGTGACAAACACACAGCATAAAGAAGGTAGAGAGAATCTCTGAGGATGGAGCAAAGTTTATATGCTCTTTAAGGGCAAGTAAGGCAGTCTGCAGCAAACACTTGTAAATACAAAGCTGTTTAGAAAATGTGGATGATGACATTTCATACTTTTGATATCTTTTTAAAAATGAACTATTTTTCCTTTGATTTACAGATGTGATTTACAGAAAAACTACAAAGCTAATACAGGGAGGTCTCCTATACCTCTGTTTAAGTATCTTTGTAGTTAACCTTAGCTTGGCACATACATTTGTGATGCTTAAAGACCCAATACTGATACATATTATCAACTAACATCCGTACTCTGTTCATACTTCCTTAGTTTTTACCTAATTTTCCTCTTCAGTTAAGATTCTTTTTAGGATATTACCTGACATTTAGTCACCGTGGCTCATTAAATGCCTTTGGCTATGAGGGTTTCTCAGATTTTCTGTGTTTTTGAGGACCTTGACAATTTTGAGGAATACTGACCACATATTTTACGGAATATTCCTCTGCCTGGGATTTGCCTGATGTTTGACTCATGATCAGTTGGAAGTTACATGTTTGGGGAGGAAAAACACCAAAGGGTCATTTATATCATATCATATCATATCATATCGAGAGTACATTCTATCAAGATGACTACAGTAATTTTTCTAGATGTTCTTTGTCAAGTGGAGCAAATTTCCCCTCTATTTCTGGTTTGCTAAGAATTTTTATTAACAACAACTGTTGGGTTCTGTCACTTTTTTTTCTGCCTCAATTGATAGAACCATATGGTTTTCCTCTTTACCTTGTTGATTTGATAGATTACATTGGTTGATTGATGTTCAAATGTTTATCCAGTCTTGCATATTTGAGAAAAATCCCACTTGGTAGTGTTATATAACTTATACACTGTATATATTATTAGATTTGATTTCTTAATATTTTGAAGTTTTTGCAGCTATATTCATGAAAGATAGTGCTCTATAGTTTTCTAATAATGTCTTTACTGGTTTTGGCAATAGGATACTTCTGGTCTCACAAAATGAATTAGGCCACATACCTTCTTCTTCTATTTGATGGAAGAGATTTTAGAGAATTGGTATCATTTAGTCCTTAAATATATGGTAGAAATCACCAGGGAAACAACCTAAGCCTGTGACATTTTTTTGATAATTATTAATTTTTGACGTAATTTCTTTGATAGGCATAAAAGTCTTTCTAAGACTGTATATCCCAAAGAGTGCATTGAAGGAGAATGCTTAGGAGGAGTCAAGATGGTGGAAGAGTAGAGGTCCTCAATTCATCTGGCCCTACAAACTGACCTAGGTAACTTTTAAAACATCCTGAACACCTACGAATTCAACCTGAGATGTAGAGAGAGAACAGCTGGGATGCTACAGAAAGAAAAGTGATTGCTTCTAACAAGGTAGGAAGCTAAAGAAAAAAGGTGGGAGAGGGGAGCCATGGAAAGCCAGTCAAACTGGCCCAAAAGTGGAGCCAGACAAACTGGGTCCAAAAGCCTAGCCGTGGCAAGCCTAGGCATGAAAGCCAGGCCACAGAAAGCTGCAGAAAGCCAGAGCATGAAAGCCCTTGACAAGTGGGGACTTTAAAAACCTCTGCCTGAGTCTTCCCTGACTGAAAAGTGCTCAACAGGGAAATAGGGCAGATTCGCAGGAGGGGCAGTGAAGCCTCAATATTCTCGGAAACACAGTAAGAATAGGGGCACTTGGGAGAAAGCTCATCCCAAATGGATCTTGATAAAGGGCTGGAGTGCTGCAACCCTCTGGGACATTTGGGAGAAGCCTGTGGGCCATAGGGGCCAGTACCAGAGCTCCCTTTACCCTAGAGCCTGGCAACAGACGGAGGTGGCTGACCTCTATTCCCTTTGGTAGAGACAGACCCCAAGAGGGCACAGGACAGCAAGAAATCTCCTGCTGTTGGGCATCCTTCAATTTCTGCAGATCAATGCACCCGTGCCTGCCCCCAGGAGCATCTAGGCCAGTGTGGACTGGGAGCCTGCAGTTCAGTACTTGGTGCAGTACTTGCAGGGAGATCTTGGCTCCGAGCTGGAGATCTGGCTGCCACCATTTTTTATTTTTTTTCTTCTTTTCGCCTTTCACCTGGGAGAGGTGGGGCCTCTAGGGAACAAAGGCCTCACAGGATAAACAGCTCACATTGAGCTGGGCCACCTGGCAAGGGAGGGGGCAATCTCCACCCAGGCACAGACACCTGAGAATCAGCACAGCAGATCCCTGCTCCAGAAGAACTGCTGGAAGAACAAGGGAAGAGCAAGTTAACTGACCAAGCAATGCTGGAAATCTCCAGGACTGAGGGAAAACAGTATATAGAACTAGAGGTTTTTTTTCATTATGATTCGTTTATATTTCAGGCTAAAAATTTCCATTATTTTTTCCCTTTTTCAGCCTTAAATATAATATTTTACCAAGTCTTCACTTTTAAGCATTTTCCTTTTTGACTTTCATATTTCTACAATTACACATCTTAGATATATCCTTCATTATTGGGTTCCCTTCAAGGTATTCAATGTAATTTTGAGAAATAGAAGGTACTAACTTCCACCAGTATAAAACAAAATGAGACAGAAAAAAACAAAACAAAACAAAAAACATAACTCATATATTTCCCAACATATGGACCAAAATACACCCAGAACCAAATGGAATACTGTGCAGGTTCATTCTGTGAGACTATATTCTCTCTTCCTTCCCATTCTGCGCCCCCTCCTTTATCTTGTTTCTGTTTTTGTGGTCAATGTTTTGTGGTCCAGATATATGGAAGGGATATCTCTATATATGAGTTTTGCTGGTTTATAGCAATTGAGCTCAATTGCTATTGGTTATAGCAAAAGATGCTCCATTAGGAATTGAGCATCTTTCTAACCTACAGAACAAAATGCACTCAGAACCAAAAGGATTGCCCTCTAGGTCCCCTTGGGGCGACTATATTCTCCCTTAATCACCACTTCCTCATCACCCCCTTTCTTTTTTAGTTCTTTTTTTTTTTATTATTTGTACTATTTTGTTTTAAAATTTATTTTTCACTTTAGTGGTCCTTTTGTTTTATTTTGTTCTGTTCTTCTTTTTCTTTTATTTTATGCTCTCTGACCTCTTCAGAATTGTCTAGAGTGTATTTTACTTAGGTTGTGGTTGATAGTTTTTACTCTGCTCACTCATACAGCCACTGTGCCCTGGACAAAATAATTAGAAGGAAGAATTCACCACAAAAGAAAGAACCGGAAGTAATACTCTCTGCCACAGAATTGCTGGATGTGGATTTAAACACAATGTCAAAAATATAGTCATAAAATTACAGGTGGCTCTAGAAAACAGTATAAAGGACTCTAGAGATTCTCTTACTGCAGAATTGAGATATAACAACTTGTTTTCTACTGTATTTTTGTGGCAAATGAGTCTTAACTATATGTAGAGACCCGCAAGTCCATAAGCAGCCTTAATTCTAGGTAGCCCAGTGAGGCCTTCAACTCATGTTTGTCTTCCCCGTAGAATTTTTAAAAATCTTTTTGTTTTGACTATTATTCTAATAGTCTTTTTCTTCAAGTCCATTCCTGATACCAAATTCTAGTCAGTTAAAATAGTAGATTAGTTGTAGTGTGATATGTTAATAATAAGAATGTATAATGTACATAATGCTTATCATGTGCTAAGCGTATGCTCTACACGTATCTCCACAACAACCCTGTGAAATACGTAGTATTCACATGCCTTTCTCAGTTTACAGAAGACACTGAAGCACAGAGATAAAGTGACTCGCCTAAGGTCACACACCTAAGTGGCTCACTGGGATTCAAACTTAGTGACTGACTTCAGAGACGGTGCTCTGAACAATTCAGCCAAGGTTCTTCCAACTTTGACATGTATTGAATCGTGTGGGTGCTCCTTAACATGCCTTTCCAAGAGTTTCTGATGCAGTAGGTCTGCAGTGTGTCCTGAGAATTTGCATTTTATGAAAAACCAACATGGGTGGAGCCATTTTTGAATGGTGTTGGAGCAGCCAAGCAGAGAACCTGCTTTCTTTCTTTCCATTTAAACAGGCCAGACCTTTGGGCTGGGCAAAATGGCAACTGTTCTCAGCAATTGTGTGAGAAGTCAGCAGAAGAAAGGACATCCTAAATGAAGGAAAAGAGTTAGCTGGATAGTCTGATATGAGGTTTGGTTTTTGTTTGTTTGTTTGTTTGGGGTTTTTTTTTGAAATTCAACTAACTTTTATTTAAATTGAAAAAAAATTCTTAAAACTGCATTTAGAGTCAAAACACTTTTGTTAAGAAAATCACGAGTATTTTTAGGTAAGGCAGAAATATTTCTAGGTTAACAAGACCAGATTTATTCCTTAAACAAATTGTAAGGATTGATAGTTGTGGATTTTCTGAAGATAAAATCAGTAGTCAATCAATGCAGAACCCAGATCAGCTTCACTGGTTGATGCTTTTAGAAAAAAATTTTTTTTTCCTTCAACTCTTGGAATTGTCTCTTTTCCTTTTCCATATAAAACTTCTTTACTTTCATCTCATAAATAGGAGACTGAGTTTCTACCTGAACCTTTGCTCCCTGAATTACAATTCTTTAATCCCAGATAAACACCCTTTTGCCTCTCCTTTTGGCTCTTTATTTTCAGGTTGACGGTTTCTAACGAGTTCCCAGGTGATTGGGCCAGGCATCACGCTTGGAGGATTGCTTCATTATGTGACATACTACCTCTCAGTGTTTGCTAATTTTTAACTTACATAATTATGTAAGTTAATTTTACATAGTTTTAACTACATAATGATGTTTTAAATTGTCTTTTTCTAAGAAGAGAAAGCTAGACCTCAATGAATGATGTAAATTGAGAATCATCAGATGGTTCCAACATAGCATTTTGGAATTAAGTAAAACATCTCTTGGAATTCCTCATATCAGACTTTACAGCTAACTCTTTTCTAGTAATTCTGTTCAGGCAATTCTGTTCATAAATTTTTGTATTATTCCAGAAAGAATAATTTTCTAAATATTTGATTTGTGGAAAATGTTAAATCCTGACGCTGAATTAATAAGTGAAATAACAAGTTCAATATGATGGGTTAAAAGTAGCAAGAGACCTAGATACTGTATTTGTTTCTGCGTTGTTATTAATAACCTACCTGTCCTCTGACAGGTCACATGAGCTCTATATAGTTTCTCCGTGAAATGAGAATCTTGGACTAAGCCGAGTTATTTCCTTTGTCCTAATTCTGTGGATGGACAATTCGGGACAGAACACCAATAAGCTCCCATCAGAGGCCAGATTAGAGGTCCTACTGCAGCGTCACTTTATGATGTTGCAGTGATGCCTACAGCTTCCTTGTTACTAAAAAGGAGGAAATAAAAGAGAACTCCACCAGCAGTCTACTAATCATGCATCTGTGCAACAGTGACAGTTAATCTTCTCTTCCTATTAATAGATGCAAATGCCTAGGGCCTTAACATTTTCCTCCCAGCTTAATAAGGAGAAAAAGATTGAAGGAGAGGCAGACCGAGATGCCTAATTGCATAGCCAGCAGCTATTGCAGTGTTGCTCAAAGGGACAAACTCCAAAAGAAAAGAGGCAAGATGGTAATTCAGCATTGCCCAGGCCAGCAAGTTGCCCCCAAAGGAAATTAAAAGCCAGTCATTTTGATCTGTTCTGGTGATCTCTAGGAGCACAGTCAATTAAAAGATGAACCTTCAGTCACCACCATACGGGCCCGGCTGTATAAAACAAAGCTGAAGCTGTATTGATCTCCCTAAATATGCCATGGAATACTCAGTACAAGAATGTGTGTGAGAGAGAGACAGACAGAGACAGAGAGAGAGAAAGAGAGGGAGAGAAAAGCAAAGTTTCCCTGTTCCTCAAGACTGCCGTGATTTCCAATTCAGAAAATTATCATATGTCTCATGGACACTTGAACACAGGAAGCTTGTGACAGGGAAAGGCCATATGTGTTCATAAAGTGGAAAAGCATTTCACATATATGTAAGTTGTGGCTTTTTTTTTAATAGTTCCATTTCTAAATTAAATGGATTTTTGTCACATGTGAAGCACACCATTCTGACAGTTGCTTCAGGTTCTTGGAGTTCAAAAATAATTTGTTCCCAGTAGAGAAAAATAGTACCTTGGAAATAACATATAAAATAAGAAGAAACAGAAAGCTCTATAAAATAAACCAGGTCTTGCATGTGGAATGAATTCATCTTTTTTTTTTAATTTTTATTTATTTATGATAGTCACAGGGAGAGAGAGAGAGAGGCAGAGACATAGGCAGAGGGAGAAGCAGGCTCCATGCACCAGGAGCCCGAGGTGGGATTCGATCCCGGGTCTCCAGGATTGCGCCCTGGGCCAAAGGCAGGCGCCAAACTGCTGCACCACCCAGGGATCCCATGAATTCATCTTTGAACAACTTCTTCACTAAGGAATATCCACCATAAATAAATATCCACCATAAATAGTTAAAATAACTGTTAAGTTTTTATGCTGATATTACAAATAATGTCTTAAAAAAAGATTGTATCCATGTATTCATGAGAGACAGACAGAGAGAGGCAGAGACACAGGCAGAGGGAGAAGCAGGCTCCCCACGGGGAGCCTGATCTGGGACTCAAACCCAGGACCCCGGGATCACACCCTGAGCTGAAGGCAGATGCTCCACCACTGAACCATCCAGGTACCCCACAAATAATGTTCTAGTGAACTGTTTTGCATAGAATATAATTTATGCCCAGGAACTACTTGACAATTTTAAATTAAATGGTCATGTCTGCATGTTTACCATGAGCCAGGTCTCTGCTAGATATTGAGCACACAGCTATGAAAAGATAATTGCCTTAGTCTCAGGTAAGTTGGTGAGAAAACAAGATTGTTGTTTACAAATAACAAAACCTTCTCTGGTTAACTTCCTGTATTTCCCCAAGAGGGAAAGTTTGTTTGGATGCTGGAAAGCCTGAGGTAACTAACGTCCACTGTAACTCTAATGAAAATTTCTATAATTTAGCACAAATATGAGAGATTTGCCTCAGACTATTGCGGGAGCAGGGAAGGGCTTACAGAGGGTCCTACAACTGGAGCATATGTTGAAATTATGAGCAGTTTCAAGGTTACAAAATACTGCCGGATTGTTTACTAAAGCCATTATCTTAATCCGTACCCACTAGCCTTGTGTGAGTTCCCTGTCCTCCAATTTCCAGCCAACAGTAGACATTATCAGACATTCAGCGTTTGCCAATATGTAGGTATGAGAGTATAAACCATCATGTCATTGTTTTGCATGTTTCTGTTTTATAGTGAGGTTGAATGTTTTCTTATATGTTTATTTCATATTAAGTCTTTTCAGTTTCACCTTCTGTGATATCTGTTTATTTGGGCAAAAGTAGTCGTATGGCTCTGTCTCCCAACGAAGGCCATGGGATATTTAGGGGAAAATGAAACATTTGACAAGCACGCTATGTCTTGTCACCAACACCTTTTATCATGTATGAAAGAAGTTACTAATGTAATAATGATATTTATTATAAATGGCTGTGTCCTTTATAAAATTATGTCCCCATGATTATTGAACTGGTCATGTTTTTGTCGTTGATGTGATAAATGTGATATTGATGTGATAAATGATATTAATCTGTGTTTAATTGTTTTTTTTTAATTTTAATTTATTTATGATAGTCACGAGAGAGAGAGAGAGAGAGAGAGAAGCAGGCTCCATGCACCGGGAGCCCGACGTGGGATTCGATCTGGGGTCTCCAGGATCACGCCCTGGGCCAAAGGCAGGCGCTAAACCGCTGCGCCACCCAGGGATCCCCTGTGTTTAATTGTTAAGTCATCCTAGCATTAGTGGTAAAAATCCAACTTGCTCATGACCTGCTCTATTTTTATATGAGTTTTTTGTCAGTCAGTTATTTTGAAGTGGTTTGTTTTACGTTTAGGCGTATGATTGTTTTTTTTTTTTTTTCCTGGTTAATTCTTTGAAATTTCTTTCTAACTTAGTGGATTGTAGTTTATATGAAACAATTATTAAAATATATTTGACAGTTTTTACGCCTTAAAATATAACATTTTGTTTATTTGCTAATGAAGCTTGAGATGTATGCATTCTTTAACTTTGGAGGTAGAGAAATCAAGCTGATAAATTGTATTGTTTCTATATGCTTGTGTCAGTTTCATCTATCATTTAGTGAGCGAGTTAAAATTTCTGTTTAATGGAGAATATTTGCTTTGTGAGGCCATGTTAATACGTACTTCTAAGTCATGAAAAGTACAGTACTTCTGATAAACTGAACCTTTGATCCTTAAGTAGTGACCCTTTTGGCTCCTGTTTTGTGTCCTAAAGACTCTTTCAGCCTCATATTTGTATATGAACAGCAGCATTTTGGGGGGTATTATTTTATTAAGTATTCTTTTCTTTTGTGTGTGTGTGTGTATAAAAGGATTGTGTTTTTTGTTTTCATTTTTTTAAAGCAAATTTCATAAAACAATATGCAAGTTGATTTTCTTTTACATTCAGACCATCTTTGGTCTCTAAACGTTCTTATTCTATTCACATTTATTGTGGTTACTGATATTTGGATTTATTTCAACCACTTGTTATTGTGCCTTTGTAAGACCTGTTTTTTCTATTTTTCCCATTCTTTTTTTGTCCTCTTTTATATTACTTAGATTCTCTATAATACAACTGTTTGGAGGTTAAACATTGTGTATATATTCTCATGGTTACTTTAAAAATTTTCCATGTTCATGAAGTCTAAACCTAATCAATCATTACCTTCTTTCTAAATAATATAACATTTTAAAAATGTCTTCTATCTTTTCCTTCATTCTTGTCTTACTGTTATTGCTATATAGGGCCACAGTTCTTTCTAGCTGTTATTACCCAAACAGATGTTGCTGTTACTATTATTGTTGTTTTATTCAATTAGTCTTTGATGGCATTTACTACATATTTTCTCATTTCTTTATATTAGTGTGTTGAATATTAGACATTTCTGCAGCTTCGTTTTCTCATTTTCTTTATTCCTGAAGGACATCCTTCAAAAAGTTCATTTGTGAGACTGTTGGCGATAAAACCAGTTTTGTTTGTCTGAAAGTGTCTTTGCTTTACCTTTGCATCTCAGTGACTATATTTAAATCATATTTCTCAATAATAGTTCAATTCTGACTTTTCCTAAACATCTTAAAAATCTTAAAAATCTTAAAAATATTCTTTCCTATTTTTTTTCTTCTGTTAAGAAGTCTACCCCAATATGCGCCCTGAGTCAGAGTAACAGGAAGCCAAACAGACTTCTGTAAGACCGTCCACTCGCTCACGTTGCATAAACTCTTTATTTTCCATCTGTTACATTTGGGATTATGCCTCTGTATTTCCATGTCATTAATTCCATCTTCAGTGGTATCAAGTGTGCTGTTTAACCTGTCCTTAGACTTATATTGTCTTTTAATGATTGCAGTTCATTTCCTGAAGTACTATTTGATTTCCTTTCAAATCTACCTAGACTTTTAAAATTGCATCCTGTTCCTCAGCCATGTTCTTTTTTCTTTTATCAATAATTAAAGCATTTATTTTATCATTTAATTAATTTGCATTTTAAGAAAGCTGTCTTTCTCTTTGATATGCTGTTTTGTATTCCACATCCTATAATTGAAATGTATGAAGTCCTTGTGGGACTGATGTGTGTTGTTTTTGCCAGCTCTCATTGTGAATGTTCACTCCACATTGTTTTATAAATATGATTTGTAAGCTTACATTCGACTGATTTTAATCCATGGAAATAGTATGAGCCTTGTGTTATGGGTGAATTCCTTGAGAAATGATTTGTGTTTACCTGAGCTAAGGGCTCTTCCGTGCTAAAATCTGGATGGCTTGAGCCATTTCTTTGTTTAGGATTTCCTGGACCACACAGGGTATAAATCTGCACCACAAACCAGGGATTATGAATTCTTAGAGACCTTTCTTCCTCCCCAGAGCCCTGGCCAGGAGAGATATACTTCTAGCCTGTCCCCTTTGCTGGCCAGTAAATAGATCCATATTTTATAGACCCAGTTTTGTGTGGGGCATATCAGCTCTCCACCTCGCTTGCATCCAAAGCCCCCTCTCCTGTTTACAGCTTACTTTTTAAGTCACGACTCTCAGCCATGGAGACGGGTATACTCCTAATAACTGATTTTAAGACTCTTAACTTCTGTGCCTTGTCATTTTTGGCCTCTGGGCATATCGCTTAATTTGGGAGAATGTTGTATTTATTCCAGTATTTCTAGATATTTGGTAGAGGAAGCATTTTTAGACAGTCTTGACTCCTAGGTTACCAAAATAGATAGCAGTTTTTTTGTGTTCTTTTAAAAAAAGTAATCACATTAAGAACTGCTTCGTTATGTAGCACATCTAAATATGGAAATGCTCAGAGGCAGCAGAATGTCCAGTACCTCATACCAAACTGTTCAGATTCTCACTCTCATCCCATCACTTAGTTTTATGACCTTGGATATGTTGCCTAACCTTTCTCGGCCTTGGTTTCCTTGTCTGTGAAATGACCATGATGCCTTGTAGATTGAATTTAAAAAGTAAAGGAGTCAAGAAATGTAGCACTGTGTACATTAAGCTTTCCATAAAAATCGTTATTAATCAGCATATCATATGTAAATAGAGACATAAAAGTACTTGCTCAGGACTTGGAAGTGGGACAGTCCTGCTGGTGTACATCAGGCTCCTGTAGTACACTGATATAGTTTATTTTTTTTTTAATTTTTATTTATTTATGATAGGCACACAGTGAGAGAGAGGCAGAGACACAGGCAGAGGGAGGAGCAGGCTCCATGCACCGGGAGCCTGACGTGGGATTCGATCCCGGATCTCCAGGATCGCGCCCTGGGCCAAAGGCAGGCGCTAAACCGCTGCGCCACACAGGGATCCCTATTGTTTCTTTATTATTGACAAATTTAACCTCATGAGTCGTCTGTTATGTACGTGTGTGTTTTTTATTCCCAATTGAAGAAAATGCTCGTCCCAAAATTCACACAGCCTTTGCATAGTGCAGTAAGAATTAGAATCTAGGTTTTTCTGGCTCCAAATTTGACGTCAGAAGACTTCAGTTCAAGTTCAGACTCTATCAGTTATCAGTTTTATAGCAATAATATCTGACACTTATATTGCACTTTCTGCATGCCAAGAACTGTCCCAGGAATGTTAAAACTCATTTAGTTATCATGATAAGGCTTTGAGAAAGGTACTATCATATCCATCACCCCATTCTATAGATGAGGAAACCGAGAGACAGAGTTCAGTCACTTGAATGAAATCACCCAATAAATAGGAAGTAGAGAGACTTGAATCTACTGTGTAGTTCCAAAGTCCATTAATTTTATTATTATTTATTAATCTGTGCCCTAGAACTTGTGTAAGATCCTTGCTCTATCTGAACTTTAGGTTCCTCATCTCCAAAATGAAAATTACATAATGTACTATTAGGGATTTTTATGAAGATTAAATAACATTATACAGGTGAAAGGTATTTGTTTGTTTGTTTGTTAAACATGTAGTACCTTAAAATGAAGGTTTCTATATGGAAACATTTTTGTACTTTGAGCAGCAATTTAAGCTCATAAAATGAATAAATTGCAATCTTGATAGTTTAATATTTACTTTTAATTATGTTATATCCAACAGAAAAGATTGTCAACATTGAGATTATTTCATCACCCTTTGTGGAAAATGAATTTCATCTGAGTGATCACATCTTGACTATTATTTATAAATATTTACTTACATCTTCCCCTTTCATTATAACAATGACTAATCATGCATCTCACCTTGATTATAATGAGTGATTTAAAGAACGTTGAATTATTTTACATGATTGAGGGTTTGGATACTCAAGAGAGTTGAAAATTGTCAAAAGCGGCACCTGTGAATAGGAGAGATTAGAAATTGTATTGTTCATGTTTGAAATTCGGGAACTTAAGATATGTGTATTATATAAAAATAAAATATATCTAAAAAAAATAAATAAATAAAATAAAATAAAATAAAATAAAATAAAGCTGCCTAAACTTCTCACTCCAGTCTCTTCAACTTTTCATTGTATAAAATATCTATACAGATATTCTTGTGCAATAAGAAAGAAACTTGAGGAAGTGCACATTTTTAAGTGTCACAACCAGCTAATGAGGAGAAATGACTTTAGACATTATTTGAATAAAAATGTCCCTGAGTTCATAAATGGCAATGACTGTCAAATTGAGATTAATATTAGTTTTTTTATTCAGATGCTTTAGATTGAGCATCTAAATCTATACTAGGTGATCTATACTAGGTGCCATATTTTTTTGTTCATTTTTAAAATGAACAAATTTATTTTGCTAAACTTACTTGTACAATGTAGATTTTATTTCAATTCCTCAGTTTGTACTAACAGGTCAGTTAGCATGGTGTAGAGCTGCAGGAGACCAGTCAGAAGATTGACGAGACGCCTTAACTCTGATGAGAGCAATCGTGAATGCAAGTGGCAGAAGCATGCCCCGTGAGATTAATCTGTAATACGCTTCACTGGTAATGGTAAGTCAGGTGGTTCACCAGGAAACACTACTATTCCTCAATGACTCATTAGAGAGAAAAGAGTTAAAAATAAGAGCTATTTTATTAGAATCAATTTCTTCAAAGGTAGAGACAGCGCTTAAACTGAAAACTTGATACCTTTCTTTGCTCTTTTGTTTGTATTTTCTTCTTACAATTTTGTATTCTCTTTATTTTTCCAATGTGTGAATGCTTCTATTTCTCCAACCTATATGATTATAAAATGTAAAGAGAGTTTTTAAGCATCACAATGTTTCCATTTCTGTGCAAAGATATTTACGTTTTTTACTGAATGGCCACATAGTATTTCATGGTACTATGATCAAATGACATTTTCCTGTTAATAACCTTTTAAATTATCCTGATAGTTTGGCTACTACAAGCAATACGACAAGGAAAACACTCATATTATTGCATACAAGAGACTATATGGATTGTTAAATAATGAAGTTTTGGTGACAAAGACAATGCACAAATTTCCAACATTTCGCCAATTTTTCCTCCAAAAGGCTTAGACTAATCTATGGAAACATAAGCAAGTGAAGTGAGTTTCCCCCCACATGGTGCCGATGTTCTCCATCACTCTTGAGAAATCTTTTAAAAATATGATTTGGGACACCTGGGTGGCTCAGTGGTTGAGCGTCTGCCTTTGGCTCGGGTTGTGATCCCAGGGTCCTGAGAATGAGTCTCACGTGGGGCTCCCCACAGGGAGCCTGCCTCTCCCTCTGCCTGTGTCTCTGCCTTTCTGTCTCTCATGAATAAATAAATAAAATCTTCTAAAAAAATGGTTGTTTTTCTTTTTAAACTGTGGAGTCCCTTCCTTTACTTAACATTTTTATGCTTAGCATTGTACAATTTTATATTAGGGAATTGGGAGTTTCTTTCTACACAGGTAGATGCTGAAGGGGGATGAGAATAGCGGTGGAATCTTCCAAAATGTCAAGTTCTTGGTTTTCAGAAAAAAAAAAATTAATGTGATAAACAAACTTTGTATAGTTTTAGTTTTGTGGCACCTAACCATATGATTATGGTTATATGATTGTTATATGATTATATGATATAGATGATTATTGATGATGGAGTTTTGATATGAACAATGTGCAGGATTGTATTTGAAGCATTATACTGTATTGCAATTTAACTTGTTCCTCAAGAAACAGAGAGATAAAAAATAAATTTATATAGAATAAACCATAGATAGTGGTCACATTTATTATTCAGATACAGAAAAGTGAAGTTAGTACTACTTATTAAAAGGGCAATTTTAAAATTGACCTCATTTTTTATACTTATATCTTTATATATACATATATTATTTCCTAAAGAAAGACTTTCTTTCCAATTTCCTGAGTGTAGATGATGAAACAACATTTAAATAAAAAAAGGGAGGAAAAGCAGATTTTTCAGAATACTAAAATTATTTTTAAAGCCCAGAATAGCTGCCAGCCTTAGAAAATTGAGTCATTTGTGTGAGAGATGATTCTCTAGCTATGATACTTGACTAATATTATGACACTGAAGACCAGTTGACACTGCATAGTGAATACATGTGATAGTGGGTTTCTAAATATGTCCCTGATTTTCCTTGAAAATCACTTTACATTTTAGAAGCACCAGCTATGAATAAATGTTTCTATAATATACTCTTAATTTCAGGTTTTTTGGAATTATTCATAACAACTTGCTACATAGAAAGTTGTCACAATTGCAAGCTGCTAAACATTACATAAGTTGCTAAATAATTTTATGCAGTATTCTATTAAATAACTTTCAAATAAAATGCGTTGGAACTAAAAAAATGGAGTGTATTGAATATGTTACATTTCATAAAACATTATTTTGAAATCTTATTTTATAAAGTTAAACACCAAATAAAGCCCCCCCTCCAAATAGAGTAAATAGAACATGCTCTACAAAAACTATTATCAGTATTCAGTGAAATTTAAACCCAGTATTTTATTTGAGAAGATATAGAACTATTTACATAAAGAATTGAATTGCCAAAGCAGACTCATAAAGATTTCATTTAGTCAAAACAAATTTTCACAGGCATGGCATAGTTTTCATGTGTTCAATGACTAGAATAGTGACTAGTCATGTTTTGGTAAGTTCTGGATTCCATCAATGTTTTTATTTCTTCTTGAGTCAGTTTTTAAAAGTTGAATTTTTAAAGGAATTTGTCTTTTTATTTATATACATTTTTAGTTTCTTGGTATAATATTCATAATAATATTTTGACATATTTGTAGTGTGAAGGATTTGTAGTAATGCATACCTTCCCATCCCTGAAATTGTTTTATGGTATCTTCTTTCCTTTCTTAATCAATTTGTGGATCCTTCATTATATGTGCGTTTCCATTTCATTACTTTCTACTTTGCTCTTTATTATTTCCTTCCCTCTATTTTCTTTGGGTTTATTTGCTGATTCCCCCACTCTCCTTAGTTCGTAGAATGACTGTTTCATTAATTTAAAAGTTTTATTCTTTTAATACATACACTTAGCTTGATAAACTTCCTTCAAAGTAATCTTTTAACTATATCCCTTGCATTTTAGATGATTCCATTTAAAATCTTAAAAATTCTCAGTATAATTTATTGATTCTTTAATTACATTTGTTATTTATTAATTAATTAACTTATTTAGAGAATGAAAGAGAGTATGCGAGTGGGGTGGGGAGGAGGAGACAGAGAGAGACCTCAGAGTCCTACTTGGGGCTCCATCTCTTGACCCTAAAATCATGACCTGAGTCAAAATCAAGAGTCAGATGCTTAATCCACTGAGCCACGTAGGCGCCCCTGAGATTCTTCTTTTAGCTGCAAAACATCTGTAAATTTGCTAAAATGTAACACTTTTATATTTTGTTTTCAATAATTGCTAGGATTTAGAAGGTGTATTTAAATTCTCTAAGTAATTGCATCAAGTTAAAAAAAATCTGTAAATGTAGGCCAGCTTTATGTAGGTCAGAATAATTCATTGTATGCCCAATTTGTTTTAGAACATTAAATATACCTGGCTCCAGTTATATATGCACTTACTGAGTTAGGGTGAACTTGAAATGGTTCCTGCTGATAATCAATTTCCTTGCCTTACATCTTTTCTGTTCATCAACTTGCTGAGGTCAACTTTCTTCCTTGGATTTTGATTCTCTAACTTTATTCTTTAAATTTATATTTATTCACAGATTTTTTTTTTATGTGTGTTACTGAGGAGTATAAAGGAAACCAAAGGCTCTCAGCATAGTTGCAAAACAAGAAAAGCCTGATTTGTAAAGAGGTGATGCAGACATATTTTCCAGAATGTCAGGCAGAGTCTTTGCAGCTTCACTACCTGTGCTAAATATGTCTAGAGATGCCAGGGACTTAAAAACCTACTTTTAATGACTTATCTTCTGCATTGTGTCAGTTTTCCTAAAAACAGAGATTGAAGTGAGGATTTGTATGCATGAGAGAGATTTGCTAAGGGAGCGATATTAGACAAAACCTGTACAGGAGTGAGAGGAGCCCGATGGGACAGAGGGAGCAGCAGTGCAAGTCCCCGGCATCAGGTGATTGCAGCCTCCGTGTATCCCTCAAGGAACTAGAGCTTTCTCTGGAATGCAGATTCCCTCCTAACTTTAGGCAAGAAAGCTAGACTTTCGTGACCCCGACCTGTCTTTAATTGAATATATACCTGACTGTGTGACCCCAAGGAAACCCCCAGAGAAGTGGTTCCAGTTACCCAGGGGCAGGGCTCTGGCGACGCTGTAGATGTGAGCCTTAAGCGGCGTTTGGTTTGCGCTGCGGGGCCTGGGCGCACTGTGCTTGGGGCCTGGCGCGCCCCGCGTCCTCCCCTGCGAGCTCTCCCTTCCGAAGGCCGGTGCTTGTGACAAGTCCCTGTCGCCTCCTCTGGATGTACTATTCCCTCATTGTATTAGAGTGATTTAGAAGAAACTCACTCATCTGTAGTCACACATAAATCTAGGATGTTCTTTTGCTTCTTATATAGGCTTAAAAACGTATCTGGGGATCAAATATTTTTAAAGGAAGACACACCGAAATTGTAATGGGATTACAGGGATATTAATGGAATTAGGGAAGCAAGAGACACTAGCCGGTCATTTTTCAAAGCCGTTTTCCTGTTTATTCCCTTGTCTTCGGAGCGTCCCGGCCTGCCTGTGTTGGGGGCTGGGCTGAATGGGCCACAGAACCTGCACAGCAGCGACACGCGTGGCCCCGAGCCTGTCCCTCGGGCTCCGTGCGTCCTGCCTGCTGGGGGCACAGCGGGGGGCGGGGGGACCCGGGGGCGCGGCCAGCGGGGTCCCGGCGGGGGCAGCCCTTCCCGCCTCCCACCGGCCTCAAGCAGCAGGAAGGCCCCCGGGAGGGCGCCCCAGCCCCCGCGCCCACGGACCTGCCGCGGACCCGCCCAGCGCCGCGTGTTGAGCGTCTAACCCGCCCCTGAGGTCCGGCCTGTCCCCTTCCTGATGCTTAGAAAGCGGCTTTCCGCGCCTTTCAGCACGTGGCGGAGCCACAGGCCACTTCCACGCGTTCTGTCCGCACCACCCCCCCCGCCCAGCCTCCCGGGTGCCGGCCCCACCCCCGCTCCCCTCCTGCCCCCCCGGACCCGGGTACCCCCGGGTGCCCCCCCGCTCCTGGCACAACTCTTGTATCCCTGGCCCCTGGCACCGGCGGAAGGGCGAGGACCGGAGATGCGGGGACAGAGGAGGCTCGGACGGGATGCTCGACGCCCCGCGCGCTTTCCTGCTGCCCTCGGCCTGCACCCGCCCCCAGGTCGCCCCCCAGGTCGCCCCCCAGGTCGCCCCCCATCCAGCTGCAGATGCCCACCCGTCCTGGGAGAGGTAGCCCCTCGCCCCTTCCCCCTCGCCCGTACACCCCCATCCTCCCCCCTCACCCCCTCAGTCCCACATCCAGTTGCAGAGACTATAAATTAAGACCCTAAAAGTTAAATAAGTTACATAGTTATTAGCAAAAACGCATGGTACCAAAATATATCAAGAGTATGGTGAAGTACAAATGCTTTACCAGGTCTAGTGTAATCAAGGAAATCTTGTAAAGGGTAAAGCCTAACAGAAATCTATACATTTATTTCATTGTATAGATGTCGATACGATACTTGTTAGCATGTTTGAAATGGTGGTTTGGGATCCTTTCTAAAGCAGCAAATGATCACTATCCATAGATCTCCCTGCTATTTCCTTACTGACTGGCAATGTGATAATTAACTCAACTAGCTTAAACGGAAATGAATTTCGATTGTACAGTATCCTTGTGAGCTCGAGCAGATTGCAGTTTTAAAATTCAGTAGGCTATGGTACATCAGATATTACCATACTAAGGAAGGAGACCGATTTCTTTCTTTCTTTTTTAACGAATTTATTTACTTATTCATGATAGAGAGAGAGAGAGAGAGAGAAGCAAAGACACAGGCAGAGGCAGAGGCAGGCTCCATGCCGGGAGCCAGACGCGGGACTCGGTCCCGGGACTCCAGGATAGCGCCCTGGGCTGAAGGCAGGCGCTAAACCTCTGAGCCACCCAGGGATCCCCCAGGAGGCCGATTTCTTAATCAATTGTCACAAAAGAAAGAAAAGAGTAAAGGAAAAAAAAAAAAAAAAAAACCCTCGGGTTTGCAGACTGCAGACTTGGAATATTTGCTACAACCTAACAGCAGCAGCAACCAGAAGACTGACCTCGGACTTACAAATGTATTGAGAGCTAGCTAAACAAATTATTGAGGCTTTGGTGGACTATCCCTAGAGAATACTTTAGGCTAAAATAGTGTTATTTCTATGGCAAAAAGATGAGGGGTTTACCATTTACTCAGTTACTGACTTACATATGTTTTCTTCTATCTATTCATTAATAGACACATATTAAGCGCCGATCTCTGGAACTAGAAGCAACAGGTGAAAGCAGATTACCGGCAGGGATTAGGTTGCTAGAACCTGGATTGGTGGGAATCCTATAATAATCACATGAGACAGGATAGCTTTGCTTTAATCTGCAAAACAGTAGCTATGAATTGCTTTCCACTAAACATGTTTGTAGATATGTTGATATCAATTTAAATAGAGATATGTCAGGACTTGATTAGTTTCGTCAAGTTTTAAAATTTCATATTTCGTGTAGAAATAGATTGTTTCTATTATCTGCTTGCAATGCTCAAAGCACCAAATGACATCACCCTTGTTTAGGCCCCCAAAAGTGCAGATAAAATACTTTAAGTAGTAAAATACTTGGGTTTTTCGTTTTCTTTCCCTGATGTTATGAGCATCCTAAGTCTCTTGAATGGTGCTATTTTCGGAAGACTGCATATGTGTGCCTCTTCGAAATCTCATCATCTCGCATGTGATCTTTACCATAATAATATTTTTAGAGCATTTTGCTATTTTTCAAGTCAATGTGTTTCTTCCTTACAGTTTCCCCGAAGTCTTGTCAAATTTCCCCAGGATGATCAACTTGCTCAATATTCAGATGAGTGGGTGGAGATCCTTGCCGCCCGAATCCTCCTGTGTGTGTAGATACAGAGAGAGTCGCTCTCATTAACGGCCTCACTGCGCCTCGCTTAATATTACCCATTAGGGAAGCGAGCGGCCCTACTCCCAGGAATGATTCCAGACCGCTCGAGGGGTGTTGGGAGGCAGTCCCCAGTAGGACCTCAGGAAGGGGACAGATTTTATATGATATGTGTTTCCTTCTTTATTTCCCAAGCTGTAAATCTATGACAAGCGTCTACCTGACATTTGATTTTTACTGCATTGGAAAACTTCAATAATCATTTTTATGAACAGCTTTTTATTCCTTTCGGCACATTCTGGTTGAAATCAAATACACTTAATCAAATTCTATCTTCATATTATTTCTCACACTTAATGAAACAAGAGCTTGGCAATTTTGAATCTTTTGTTTCATTCTTCTTTTTGTTCTTCTTCTTTATTCACCTGTGGAATATTAGAATCTTCTACAGGTTTTAATTTGAAAGTTTTAAAAGATGAAGGAAGGCATATTAAAATTTTTAAGATCTTGTTTATTTTTTAAAAAGATTTTATGGGCAGCCGGGTGGCTCAGCGGTTTAGCGCCGCCTTCGGCCCAGGAAGTGATCCTGGAGGCCCGGGATCGAGTCCCACGTCGGGCTCCCTGCATGGAGCCTGCTTCTCCCTCTGCCTGTGTCCCTGCCTCTCTCTCTGTCTCGTGAATAAATAATCTTTTTTTAAAAAGATTTTATTTATGTATTTATGAGAGAGGGAGAGAGAGGAGACGAGCTGGGGAGGAGCAGGGGGCAGTCAGCGACCAGCTGCGGCCGGAGGTCCCTCCTGCAGGGGCGGAGCGGGCCTGTAGAAGGGGCGTTGGGAGCTCGGATCTACCTTCAGTGACTTGAGGCCTTCACAGCGTTAGCTTCGGTTCGGTGCCCGGGCCACGCCCTGACGTCCCTTCTGCCTGGTGCCTCCTCGTTGCAGTAGTTCGTTTGCTTGTTCACCCGTGAGAGACCCAGAGAGAGGGGGAGAGAGACCCAGAGGGAGAGGGAGGGACGGGGAGGGGGGAGGGTCCGCGCAGGCCGACGGCGCCCCCCAGGTCGCAGGGGTGGGGCGGGCCGCGGCCCAACGGGATCGCCGCCAGCCCCTGCCCCGGGGTGCCCCGCCTCGGCCCCGCGCCCGGCCGCCCTCGCCTGCCCCCCGCCGACTGGACGCTGCGCGGTCGCAGGACGGTCCTCCCCGCCCCGCCGGGTCCACGGGTCCACGCGGGTCCACGCGGCTCGCGGGGAAGGAGAGCCCTTGGGGTCTGGCTGTACTGCTGCGCTCTGTGCTTTGTTCTTTCTTTTTTTTAAGATTTTATTTATTTATTAAAGACAGAGAGAGAGAGAGAGAGAGGCCGAGACCCAGGCAGAGGGAGGAGCAGGCCCCACGCAGGGAGCCCGACGCGGGCCTCGACCCCGGGACCCGGGGGCACGCCCTGGGCCGAAGGCGGCGCTGACCCGCTGGGCCCCCCGGGCTGCCCCACTCTGGGTATTTTTTAAGCGTTTTGCTTTGATATGAACTTAGGATTTTCAGTAAAATCCAAGCCCCCTCTTCCCAGCTACAGGTCAGCGGCCTTAACGAGCCACACAAAGCTGTTTTAAGAATTGGAAGGCGACAAAGCCAAACCTCGGACTTGCGGGACTTTCCCCCAGAAATTTTACTTTCCAGTAGAAGCATAATTTGAAAAGCAGCTTACTGCTCCCATCAGGTCTGTCTCAAAACTCATCAGATAAAGGAGATTTGCGAGAACTGAAACAACACTATGGGGGGGGGGGGGGGGAGAAGAAACCAAAAAACAGTGGCTTAGAAAATAAGGAAAACAACGGAATTTTTGGTTTATCTTTCTTTTCCTATTTTCTCCTGTTTTGTATCTTAAATCCCACATATAAGTGAAATCGTATGGCATTTGTCCTTCTCTGACTGGCTTCCTTCACTTAGCACTATACTCTCTAGTTCAATCCATGTTGTTGCAAATGGCAAGAATTCATTCCTTTATATTGCCAAAAAATACTCCACTGTATACATGCACCACATCTTTTTTATTTACTCCTCTATTGATGGATGCTTAGGCTGCTTCCATAATTTGGCTATTGTGAGTAATGCTACAGTAAACATAGGGGTGCACATACACCTTTAAATCAGTGCTTTTATATTCTTTGGGTAAATAGTAGTGCAATTGCTGGATTATATGGTTTTTAATTTTTGAAGGAACCTCCACACTGTTTGCCACAGTGGCTCCACCAGTCTGCCTTCCTACCCACAGTGCACACGGGTCTCTTTTTCTCCATATTCTGGCCAACACTTGTTTCTTCGATTTTTTATTTTAGCCATCCTGACAGGCATGAGGTGATGTCTCATTCTGGTTTTAATTTGCATTTCCCTGATGATAAATGATGTTGAGCCTCTTCTCATGTGTCTGTTGGCCATCTGTGTGTCTTTGGAGAAATGTCTATTCATGTCTTTCGGCTCATTTTTAATTTTTTTTTTTTTTTTTTTATTTATTTATGATAGTCACAGAGAGAGAGAGAGGCAGAGACATAGGCAGAGGGAGAAGCAGGCTCCATGCACCGGGAGCCTGATGTGGGATTCGATCCCGGGTCTCCAGGATCGCGCCCTGGGCCAAAGGCAGGCGCCAAACCGCTGCGCCACCCAGGGATCCCTCGGCTCATTTTTAAATTGGATTATTTTGGGGGTTTTGAGTTGTGTAGGTTCTTTATATATTTTGGATACTAACCCTCTGTCAGATATGCCATTTGGAAGTGTCTTCTCCCATTCAGTAGGTTGTCTTTTAGTTTTCTTGGTTGCTTACTTTGCTGTGCAAAAAATTAAATGTTGGTGTAGTCCCAATAGTTTACTTTTGCACTTCTTTCCCTTGACTCAGGGGACATATCAAGAAGGATGTTGCTATGACCAATGTCAGAGAAATTACTTCCTGGGGTCTCTTCTGGGACGTTTCTGGTTTCAGGTCTCACATTTACGTCCTTAATCCGTCTTGAGTTTATTTCTGTGTATGGTGTAAGAAAGTGGTCCAGTTTCATTCTTTTGCCTGTGGCTGTCTACTTTTCCCAGCACCATTTGTTGAAGAGACTTTTTCCTATTGTATATTCTTGCCTCCTTTGTCAAAAATTAATTGACCATATAATGGTGTGTTTATTTCTGAGCTCTTCTCTATTCTGTTCTATTGATCTATGTGTCTATTTTTGTGCCAGTACCATACTGTTTTGATAACTACAGCTTTGTAATACAAGTTAGAGTCTGGTATTGTGATACCTCCATTTTTATTTTTATTTTTCCAGATTGCTTTGGCTATTTAGGATCTTTTGTGGTTTCATACAAATTTTAGGATTGTCTACTCTATTCTGTGAAAAGCTGTTGGCATTTTGATAGGGATTGCATTAAATGCATTGATTACTTTGGGTAGTATAAACATTTTAGCAGTATTTGTTCTTCCAATAATTGAGCATGGAATGTCTTTCCATTTTTTGTGTGTGGTCTTCAATTTCTTTCAAGAGTGTTTTATAGTTTTCAGAGTACAAGTCTTTCATCTCTTTGGTTCAGTTTATTCCTAGGATTTTTATTCTTTGTGGTGCTATTGTAAATGGGATTATTTTCTTAATTTTTCTTTCTGCTATTTTATTAAAGTATATAGGAATGCAACATATATCTGTATATTGATTTTATAATCTGTGACCTTACTGAATTTATTTATTGGTTTTAGTAATTATTTGGTGTAGCCTTTAGGGTTTTCTGTATAGAGTATCATGCCCTTTGCAAAGTGAAAGTTTTACTTCTTCCTTACTGACTTGGATGCCTTTTGTATCTTTTTGTTTTCTGATTGCTTTGGATAATACTTCCAGCACTGTACTGAATAAAAGTTGTGAGAGTGGACATCCTTGTTTTGTTCCTACCTTAGGGGAAAAGCTCTCAGTATTTCACCATTGAGTATGATGTTAGCTGTGCAAATAAATGATATTTTAAAAGAATCTAAAAAACTACACTCAATTCTATTGGAGACTGTAAGGAAAAATCTATTCAACATAGTTAATCTTCATATCGAAACTGCCCTCAATCAGTGTGTTCCTAATTCAGGAAGTTGTTTGGAAAGGCCAGTGCATCACAATTTCAGTTTAAATAATACTCTTGTACTTCCAGTAGGATGCTGAGGTCCATTCCTCTGAAGCATGTTCCAAAAATATTTTTAAGAATGTTATTCATGGAGATCCTTGGGTTTCTCAGCGGTTTAGCACCTGCCTTTGGCCCAGGGCCTGATCCTGGAGTCCCGGGATCGAGTCCTGCGTTGAGTTCCCTGCATGGAGCCTGCTTCTCCCTCTGCCTGTGTCTCTGCCTCTCTCTTCCTGTCTCTCTGTGTCTCTTATGAATAAATAAATGAACTCTTTTTGAAAAAAAATATTATTCACTCATTCATCTTTTTATTCACTCAACAGATATCTATTCATCTCCAACTGTGTTCTATGTTTACGTTCCTCAACTTTTGTATTGGGGATATAGCAGTAAGGAGGAAAGTCAAAATCTGTCTTGCCCTCATTGACTTTATATTCTAATCAGGGAAACTTTAGACAGTAAAAAAACCCCAAACACTCTGTGTGGCAAGGCCATGTCAGGAAGAACACATCTGAGCTGAGACATGAGTGAGCCAGTTGTACAAATGTCTGGTCTAAGAAGGCTTCAAGCAGAGAAAACTATAAGTCCTAAACCACTGGGCATGGAATGAGCTTGATGAGGGGCTTAAAAAAAAAGGCTGGATTTTTTTTTTTAAGATTTTATTTATTTATTCATGAGAGACCCAGAGAGAGAGAGGCAGAGACAGAGGCAGAGGGAGAAGCAGGCTCCCTGTGGGGAGGGCGCCCCATAGGGAGCTTGCTATGGGACTCAATCCCTGGACCCCAAGACCACCATCTGAACCAAAGGCAGACACTCAACTACTGAGCCACTCAGATGGCCCCAAAAGGCTGGATGAATGAAGTAAGTGATAAGAATCAGAGGTAGGCGTCAGAGGCCAGATTGAAAAGGATGTTATAGACCTTGTAAAAAAGGACTTTTTTTGTTTTATTTTCTAATGATATTCAGCAAGGATTTTTGTTATGGAAGAGATAGGATCTATTTTATGCTTTTAAAAGATATGACGAGTGGACTCTAATTAAACCATATGGAGAGTGACAGGTAAATCTGCCCTAACATTGCTTCTATTTAAAAAGCAATATGCTGCAGTAGCATGGTTCTTTGTAGAATCTTTCATATTAAAAGTAAAATAATGTTTCAGTGAGAAGTCTTTAAATTTTTACCTTATACCTATACTGGAATGGTATTTTTCTCATTTCTCTCTGACCTTTCAGGCCTTAATATCTTCTACTCAATGACACAGAGACCAGTTCAAAAGGTAGCTGGTTCTTGACCCCAGAGAACTCTCAGTCACATTCGTAATCCAAAATGTTGCAGGGAGACTTTGGAAAGGGCTGTGTCATTGTGCAGGCATCTCACCACCAGGACTGAAACAGGAGAGAATATTTCTGACTTGAGGAAGGTATCACAGAGAATGTGGCATTGGAGCAAGGCCTAAAGATGACAAAGAGATTCTAGGCAAAGCAAATCTGAATATGAAATTATTTCTAAAATACAAAAAGCAGCAGAATGAAATAAAGCATGTAAGTAGAAGTGTGTCTGATTTTAAAAATAGAACAAAAAGCACATGACTTTATGAGGAAAAAGTGAACATTTTTAATGTCACTGGCAACAGTAGGAAATGAAATTGAAAGCTACATATTTGAAACTGTGATAAGGAGCTTGAGCATTAATTTCTAGGCCTTCAGTGACGAGTCAGTGAATAATTTTTGAGCAGGAGGTTGACTTTACCAAATTTGTGTTTTAGAAAGATAATGGTAAGAAAGAATGTGGGGATTAGCAGTGGGGAGATCCATTAGACATCTTTAAAATGATCTAGGTCAGTTGTGTTAAAGGTCTGGATTATGGGAGTGGTAATAGACACAGGAAATAGGGATGAATTCAAAAATCACATTGGTGTGGAAATGGCAGGGTTAATGATAGACTCGGGTTTATCTGCCAGAAGGGAGGCTAAGGAAGTTTTTAAAGCTTCAGGTTTAGACTGCTTGCTGGATTGAGATTCTGGTAGTCAAGTAACTTACTACCTGACCCACCCAGGAGAGGTCTTTGAAGGATTACAGTCGCTTAGTAGACTAGAATTTCCTCCAAATCTCCTTATAATCACCCCAACTTTGTCTCTTTCTTCCTCCCACAGTGTTTTCTTCCATTTGCATGATGAATGTAGACTTTCTTCAAACTGGGTATAATACTGTGTTTTGAATTGGAAATGTCTGCTTCCTATTAGTTTTGTCAGCGTATTTAATATTTGTTGTCTCCTTCACAGATGAATTAATTTTGATTGAGCCATTTGCTTTTAACAGGCAATGTTACATATTGTTTGGGGTCCTGTTTCATAAAGCAGCCGTATTTTTCACTTACTGCTGATTTGTATCTTCTTTTCATGAATTTATATTCCATCTATCTCACTCACTCCAATCTAAAGAAGAAATAGAGTTGTAAATCCATACTGGTGATACAAATTGCCTACTATATAAAGTTAAGATTTTCTCAGCTACAAATAATAAAAACCAACACAACTCATTTTTAAATGAGATATTTTTATCTAATAAATCCAAAAAACTAGGGCAACTGCTAGATTGATTGAGAGGATATATATATATATATATATATATATATATATATATATAATCTCAAGGGTACTTTCTTTCAATCTTTTTGTGTTGTGTTATCAGTTTCATCACACTGAGTTTTCTTTTTAGACTGGCTCTCATCATGGCCCTGAGATGATTTTTAGTTCCAGATATCACAGAAGAATCATTGGTTCTTATACTGTATCCCTTTCTAAGAATTGGGTGGTGTCAACTAGACTTGCACTTATTAACCAGAGTTTAAACAGTTGCTTAGTCTAAGCAATCAAGTATAATGGCAAAACTAATGAGACTACTATTATTGTCTTAGGTTCATCTTCCCCGAAACATGTGACCATCTAATACCTGAACAAAATCAGAGTCCCATCTGCAAGGGTGGAAGAGCATAAAGAATGGTCTTACAGGTAGGCAACCAGCAATATCCACCATTGCAATATACCTTAAGAATGTTTCTTCTGGAATATTTTGATATTTGTTAATTCTATAGAACGTTACCTCGGCGATAACCGCCCTTAATATCTGCCTAAACCTCAGAGTTTCCAGTATCTGTTGTTTACTCATTTGGAGAATGTAGAGAAGATCTGATATTAAAAGTGCTCCTATTGGAACATAGTTTCATGAACTTGAACAGGACATTGGCAAATTTCGATATTGATCCTGGTCCTTGTTCAGTCATTTGCTGTTAGAATCTAGCGCTTTAACACTGTTCTGTGACTGTCGGAGAGTCTCACCTACGTATTTTCTCTAATTAGTAGCTTTATTTTTCAAGCTTCTCTCTTTCATCAAAGTGTACTTATTTTCTTTTAAAAAAAATTTAAAATTAAATTAATTTAATATATAATGTATCATTAGTTTCAAGGGTAGAATTTCGTGCTTCATCAGTTGCACATAACACCAAGTGCTCCCCTTAAAGCCCATCACCCAGTTACTCCATCCCCCCACCCACCTCCCCTCCAGCAACCTTCAGTTTGTTTCTTATATTTAAGAGTCTCTTATGGTTTGCCTTCCTCTCTGTTTTTACCTTATTTTATTTTTCCTTCCCTTCCCCTATGTTCCTATGTTTGGTTTATGGTATTTATCTTTCTCTGACTGACTTATTTAATTTAGCATAACACCCTCTAGTTCCATCTATGTCACTGCAAATGGCAAGATTTCATTATTTTTGATGGCTGAGTAGTATTCCTTTGTATATACATACCACATCTTCTTTATCCATTCATCTGTTGATGGACATCTGGGTTCTTTCCATATTTTTGTTATTGTGGACATGCTGCTATAAACACTGAGGTGCATGTACCCTGGATCACTATTTCTGTATCCTTTGGATAAATACCTACCAGTGCAATTGCTGGATTATAAGGAAATTCTATTTTTAACTTTTTGAGGAATCTCCATACTGTTTTCCAGAGTAGTTGCACCAGTGTCCATTCCCACGAAGAGTGAAAGAGGGATCCCCTTTCTCTGCATCCTTGCCAATATTGGTTTCCTGAGTTGTTAAATAAACATTTAGCCATGGTGTGTCATTTTAGCCATTCTAACTGGTGTGAGGCGGTACCTCATTGTGGTTTGGGTTTATATTTCCCTGATGCCAAATGATGTTGAGCATTTTTCCATGTGTCTGGTAGTCATTTGTATGACTTCTTTGAAGAAAGGTTTGTTCATGTCTCCTGCCCGTTTCTTGGCTGGATTTCTTGTTTTGGGGTATTGAGCGTGATAAGTTCTTTACAGATTTTGGATACTATCCCTTTATCTGATATGTCTTTTGTGAATGTCTTCTCCCATTCCGTAGGTTGCTTTCTAGTTTTGTTGATTAATGTGTACTTATCTTCTAGCTTCTGAACCATTTCTGATTAATGTAAGAAACTAAATTCTAGGGACACCTGGGTGGCTTAATGGTTGAACATCTGCCTTTGGCTCAGATTGTGATCCTGGGGTCTCTGGATCGAGTCCCACATCAGGCTCCCTGCATGGAGCCTGCTTCTCCTTCTGCCTGTGTCTCTGCCTCTCCTCTCTCTGTGGGTCTCTCATGAATAAGTAAAAATTTTTTTAAAAAACCTAAATTCTATATTTTTATTCACTCAGATTAGTGTTTTTTTTTTTTTTAAATAGCATCTCTCAAGCAACAGAAGTGTATTTTGACAAAGGTGTAAAAGTGTAAAAGACCCAAAAAGGGCACTTGTTATAGCAAAATTCTCTAGTCAGCTGCCTATTTGACATTGGACCCTGCCCTTATATTTCAAAACGATACCCTATCCACCTTCTTCTAAGTAAAGATCAGGTAAAATGATGGGTTTGTGGAGCACTGCCAAGGTGGGATGCCACCTAACCTGTCACTAAGAAGTTCTTCCTGGAATCTGGGGCAGAAGATGCCATTTAAGAGCTTTAGCCACAGTTTTTGGTGATTCAGGCATTGATGAGCTTTGGCTTTCAATAGAAGCAAAGTATGGAAACTGCTAAGTCAGAGTGTCAAAAATACCTGCAGTGTGAAGTGATCACTCTCATGTCTCTGGGAAGTCATGGAATGACTATTTGACAAGCTGTCAGTGTTTGATGTTCAGCTACCCAGGGAGGATCTAATTAATTTCTGCAATTGATGAGTGGCTACAGTATAAAGACACTAGTCAGAAAATAAGTATTAAAATGATCATGCTAAGTGTCATTGCTTCGTAGAGATGTGTAGTATTAAATCAATTAGAGATCAGCGCTCTGTATACATGTAGCGGCAGAAGGAAATTCTGATGAGACTCCACACTGCTTAATAAATGCATGGCTCTGCCACCTATATGAGTTCAGAAATTTAACAGAAAGTGTAATCCTCAGTGTCCTGAGTAATTATAACAACAAGAATCCTTTATTGAAAGATTTGGCAGTAGATTTAAAGAATTTCCATTTCTTTAATCATTTTTTTCGTCTTTAGTTTTTCCATATTTTACATCTATCTTTCTTCTCTGAATGTTAAAGTAATTTATGTTAACTTGATAGGATATTGAAAAGTTATTTAAATCATTAAAATGTAGCTCCTATAGGTATAAAGAGTCCATCCATGTCATCTTATTCTTCACTATGTCAGAATAACTTCCTGCCCTCCTCCCTGCAGTGTGGCCTTCTCCACTTGTCTGAACACAAGTGACATCTTTTACGTATAAAGACTAAAGTGAAGTGCCATGAATCATTTCCTTTCTAATGTTTCCCATCGAGCATTTCCTCTCCCTGTCAAATAGAAACCCACGTTATTCTCTTTTAGACTTAAGCCTGATGTATTTTCTCTTTGCTTGGAGTATTTTTCTATTTTACTTTGCTTCTGCATTGCTTCTTACATCGGGCTTCTTTGCTCCATGGTTCCATATACCCACACTATTTCTCTGTAACCTGGCCTTGTTCAGTGGAGTAGGACATTCCAAAGCCCGAGGTGTCTGAAAGTATTATAATACTTTATAATAGATGATACAGCAAGCCTAATAAAACATGATTGTAAATTGCAATGTTTTATGAAATTTAGTGAATAAAATTTGAAAAATAAACATTATAATAACCAAAAACAAAACAGAAGTTATTTGTCTACCATGTGTAGAGTGTAATAGGGCAAAGACTAGCCCTAGAGTCAGAAAAGGACACTAATAAGCCCTATGATCTTATGTTAGTCACTTACTTTATCAGCCTGACCATATGTTTCCACATGTATCTATTTTTTTAAGGTTTTATTTATTTATTTGACAGAGAGAGAGAAAGAGAGAAAGAGAGAGCACAAGCTGGGGGAGAATCAGAGAGAGAGGGAGAAGCAGGCTCCCCACCAAGCAGGGAGCCCGATGTGGGGCTCGAGCCCAGGACCCAGGGATCATGACCTGAGCTGAAGGCAGGTGTTTAGCTGACTGAGCCACCCAGGAGCCCTGCTTCCACATTTATAAGTATGTGAATTTTGAGCTAGATGATCACTATGATTCCTTGCAAGTCAAAAATCTCTGATTGTTGACATAACGGATTTCTCTATTTTACGTTATTTACCATAATCCGAAGGAATGAAAACTTCTAATGTTCTTATATGAAAACAACTTTTAAACCACTGATTGTAATTATGGTTCAGGAGAGTCTTATCACAGGGTATGGGCTTTTAGGCAGTTTTCTGTAATGAGTCATAAATTTTCCCAGGAGAACTTTGGATGGGGGCAGTTACATATAATATTTATTACAGAATATTGTATGCATTTTAAAGAAATGAAAGCTATTTGCATGGATATCGTACTGCCCTCTCATTCCATTTTTCAAAAGTCTTTAATTCTACAATTGCTGTCTAAGTCTCAATAAATTTTGCTCCTCATTCAGAAAATTTATTTGGTAACCATACATTTGCTATGCAATATGGGTAATATTATAGAATGAGTTTATTCCCCATCATGTACCCCCTTTCTCTCTTCATTGATTTGTTTCTTTATTTTGAGAAAAAAATCATTTGGATAAATAATTCAGAGAAAAAGGGTTCTGGGATTTGGGAAACCAAGTGTTTACCCAGCAAGAGTTTGTGTGTGAAGGACAGTGAGAGTACTGTATGTATGGGAGAAGCAGAATTTCTTTGTGAAAAGGTGTGAGAATTCAAGTAGGGCTCATTCAAGTCCTTTCTGTCTGCTTTCTGTTTGTGTGACCAGGAGCAAAGAAATTGGCAAGATATTTATGTTAGGATTCACAGTCATAAGTAACAGAAACCAATTCTACCTTTTTAACTAAATCCTGATTTATTATAAGGATTTATGTAAGGCTGAGAGATTGAGGAGAATAGACTAAAGCCAGTGATTCTTCTGAAGAGCTAGAAATAAGAAAAACAACTGTTTCAAAGCTAAGTCAGCTGCAGGTCTGAGGCACCACATATAATCAGCTACTCTCACCACATCCCACTAGGATAATGCATCCATAAATATTCTTTCATACTTAGCTCAGATGCTCAAGGTTAAACACCTTGAAGGGTGAAGATGATGACATACGTAGGCCACAGGTATAGTTGGCCAAGAGAAGGGAAGATGTGGCCCTATCAACATTCACAGTGTCAGTTGTTTACTCCCTGCAAGATGACCAAAATGGGGGACAGGTCATTCCTCAATAGAAAATTGAGGTCCTATGAGGGAAGAGGCAAGGATTCTGGGCAGACAGGAGCTGACTAAATATTGACAGCAAGCAAAGTATTTCAATTCTCTGAGCTTTATCTTCCAACTGAGTTATTTAAAATAGTCATCATGGTATCCCATTTTTAGCTCTAGATTTCTAGAAATTCTACTGTAATTTCTATAAATTATAAGTAGTTATTACTATCTATAGCAACTAATAAAGCTATCTTGTAGAAAAAAATATAAATTATTGGATAAAAAATTTGAGTTTACTTTCTGGACAATTAACAAAGTAGAGCGCTTGTAATGGTTTGTGCAAGTGTCATAAAGCCATTGTAGTAGGTAGGAAGGTTTTCTAAAAGGCCTGTAATTTTTTCCAGATTAAAATACAGATACAGGCCAAAAAGCATAACAATAAAATGGTTTATATGGATGACTATATTTTTACTTCTTAACAGTGGTCCCGTGTCAAAGTCAATAGAGCATAGCCATTAAGCACATGAACTTTAAATGGGGTTTGAATCATTCTACATCAGGGCTTACTAACTGTGTGACCCTGGGCAAGTTCTTTTCTGGGCCATGATTTTGCTTATATGAAAAATGGAGATGACAGTAGTCATGATACCTCATAGGGCTGTTGTGAGGATGATTACATGAATTAGTATTTGTAAGCACTTCACAGAAGTAAAATTAAATAGACTTAAAAATTATTCTTCCACATGTAGACTCTAATGAATTCACATAAATGACATATGCCAAATAATTCTTTCTTTAATTTACTGAGTGTACAAAACTTCACATTTGTTAGATGTTTAATTTTGATGAAAAATCAGTGCATAAGTAAATAAGTGAAAAAATGGATTTAAAATTTTGATTTATTGTGTTAATATGTCCATTGTAATTGCTTGAGCTAGAAGTAATATGTTATAAATATCATATAGTTTCTGAAGTCGATGTTATACTAATGCTATTTGCCTTTTAGTACTAATATTCTATTAAATGGCTGTTTGATAAGAGCATGAAGAACTTAAATTGGTCATTAGTTGTGAAAGACTAGAAATCCTACCAAGATCTGTTAATTTAATTTTGACTTGTTCTTTCGAAAAATGAATTCCTAATTTATACCTCTCAGGTGAGAGAACGATATTGAAATCTTCATGTAGCACTACTGAATCAGGTCCTATTCAAGGCATATAGATGCTAAAGCGATTTCCCAGTGAAATGATCTCACCTTAAGATGGTGGCGCAGCGGTTTGGCGCCTGCCTTTGACCCAGGGCGCGATCCCGGAGATCCGGGATCGAATCCCACGTCAGGCTCCCGGTGCATGGAGCCTGCTTCTCCCTCTGCCTGTGTCTCTGCCTCTCTCTCTCTCACTGTGTGCCTATCATGAATAAAAAAAAAAAAAAAAAAAAAAAAAAAAAAAGATGGTTGCAAGAAACCAAGGCTTCATCAACTTTTTGTCTATTTAGGATTTCTTTTGTTTGTTTTATTTTTTCCTCTTAGGTTTTCACTAATCTCTAATTATCACTATTCTACCTATAGCTATCTTAATCCGTTTGGGCTACACATAATTGCTCAGAATCTCAGAAGAAAATGAGATTGTAGAGTATTCAATCGCTTTCCTTTTATAAAGTGAACTTTACAAATAGCAAGTGGCAGGATTAGCCACCTAGGAACCCCAAATTTAAAAATTATGGTTTGTTCATAACCATAGTAATCAGACTGGCCGAACTTTCTGGGTAGTCCCATGATAAACCAGCCACAGACATTACTGAAATCCTTTTTGGTATAAAGAGAGACAAGGACACTTGTTAAAATGATAGCCCTGGTTTGAAGGATATAGAGGTTGAGTCATTATGTTTTCTAAAGTATTTGTAACAATTTAACTATTAATCAACAATTATCACTTTGATGTGAATTATTTGAATTATTGTATTTCAAATATGATAATAAAAGAAAATTAGCTTAAGGCTTGAGATTCAAGCTTCAGAATTTTTAAAATTTTGACTACTTATGATGAAAAATAAGCATTCATTCATTATAAACAATCTTCATCAACGTGACAATTTTACTTGATGGTAGAGAGTAAGGAAAAGTTACTTCTTTCCCATTCAAGCAAGAGTAGCTTGATGGCATAACAGGGTGAATGGTGGCCAACTTCAATGTAAAATATGCTTGATCTGTTGCTTAAAAATTCAGATTTTGGTTGCCACTTCCAGAGGTTCGTTCTGATTTGACAGATTTTAGAAACTACCCTTACGGGATTCTGGTGCAGAAGCTCAAGGGTCACGTCGGAGAACAGTGCCATGGTGTAAGGAGTGTCCAGATCACACATTTTCTTGACATTTTCCAACACTATTGGTAATTGTAACTAGATGGGTGACCATCACTTGAGGTGAAGCTCTCACTTCAGCCTCACTCTTGGCAAAAATTGATCTTGCTAACAAGGTTTTGACTGTAATAACAGGTAGCATTCTCCCCAGGCATCTTTGCCCAAACAATCACAGCAAGTACTTTAAATGATGTTTTTTGCACTACCCGTGGCCTGTGAAACTGCTCTTACTGTCCGTGAAAGGATCTAGGAGGTCAGGTGAACCTGGAAAAGAGAAACCCCTTACCTGTAGCCACTCACCCTTCCTTATGATGAGGTCATCTGTTGCAGCTGCCCTTGATATTCAGCAGAAATGACGACGTGCTGACTGCCTCACTTGGACGTGCGGATCCGAGAAGACCGAACTAGCCTCCTTTACAGCCGACGGGCTGGAGAGACACGCTGACTCCATTTCTTGGCGGCCACTTTGCTTTCCCACACGTGTGTCTTTCTTCCTTGTCATCCATCTCTCTGCTTTGGGTTCTGCCAGCAAAGAGTTAGCTCAGGTGCCTTCCGCAGGTGCCGCCCGCTCCCCACCGGAGCCGGCCACCTGGAGGACTTAATCTCCGTTTCCATAGAGAATACATATGTACAAATTAAAATAAAAGGCTTGTGGAGGCTTATAAACTATTCTTTAAAGCACAAAAGAATAAAATGGTACATTACATGACAAAAATAGTTAATGATGCGCTACAATTAATTGTCTGTGCTAACATGGCATTGTGAAGCTTTATATAAATCACTATAAGCTTTTATAATCACCAGACATTGATGTGCATTAATACATCACATCTCGTTTCTTCTTTATGTACTATTGTCTGTAGACTTGGAGGAGGAAAGTCATAATAAAGTGTTTTGGCAGAAAGAATATTCTAAATTCAGACAGACTTGCTTGTATCCTGAGCTCTTCTGTTACTAGCAAGTTTACTTAGCTGGTATGAAATGGGGTTCACCTCATGGGATTATTCTGAGGATCTGGTACATTGATAAATTTAAAGTGACAAATTAAGTCTCAGGGAATCTGGGTCTTCTTCCTAGGTGTATAGAGGTAGAAAATCAGCTGCTTCATTATGTTCAAATGCAGGTATATTTATATCATAGACTCCCTGTAGACCGTAAATCACATCAGCATAAAAGACATGTGGTGGTGAAGACAGAGCAGTGATTCTGATGCCCCGGGGTTAGCATAAATAAGTGGCTTCATTCTATGTATAGCCATATGCCCTTTGGATGTTCATATGTTATAATTCCTTAAAACATTACATTGCTCCAAAAATTATTTTCTCATTAGAATTTATTCATGCTTATTTTTCTAAAGTACTTTCAGCCACATACACATTCACAATGATAATAATAGAGTTGGAAAATCACAACTGAATAAAATAGTGAATGACCAATGTGGTAAATGAAAAACAAACAAACAAACAAGCTTCATGATTGTTTCCATGCTCCTTTCAGCCAGGGTAATATTGGCAAAAGAAGTTATAGCATTTTTGTTATCAGAGGGGAGAATGCATATCATTACTTCAATTGAAGCAAGAAAATTTTTCATTTGTGTCTTCAAAATTGGCATTGGATGATATAATGAGAACTGGAAAGCATTTTGCTTAAACAAGTTTCCATGAATATTATTAATTCCATACCTAAAAGTTTAAGTGTGACTGATTTAATGTAGGTTAGTAATGATATTCTCAGTGCTGACCCACAGTAAAATCAGATTCTTTAGGGACCAGCTGAACATGTCACAAAACAGATATAATATTCTGTAGAAAACTATATACAGTATTTACTCTTCATTAAATAGTTCTCTACACATATGATCCGAGAGTCCCAAAACTTATGTTTTGCAACTAAAATTGTAATAAGTTCCTTTCCTATACTCTTCTATCTTACAACATTATGTGTGACCAAAAAAGGAAAAAAAAATACTTCCAATACCCTGAACCTCTCTCACTGAATCTCTCTTTTGACTCTCAGGGATCACCGAAGTTCTATTTCCTCAAAAGATAAGGCCTATATTATTTAATTTATTAATGACTTATACTTCTAGGGACAGACTTATTTCCCAACTATCTTTATCATCTAGCCTCTAACCACAGATAATTCAGGGCATTTCTCTTTTTTCAGGTCAATCTTGGTCAACACATATCACCCCATTTGTTCCTGACCTCCATCTCTCACTAAACTTTGAGTTCTTTCTAGGCCAGTTAATGTGCCCTAGCCACTTTGGGGATCTCTAGCAGAAGTGTGAGGGGTCTGCTGCTGTAATCCCTGAGACTTACTACTTACTGTGCTAACTCTTATGTCTCTTTGCCTGAGCTTTCTCTAGGGGCAGTGCCTTATGTGGGGGCCATAGGAATTAATCACCTCTTCCCCCTGGCTGGGGCTTTGCCCTCAACTGATGACTTTAAAGAGCTGATATATAAATAGTCCAGCCCTCTTGTCCCTCAGATGGGAAAACTATGAGGCACATGCTCTACACTGCCTTCCAGCATGATTAAATTTTAACGACAGTAGTAACTGGCTTAATACACCCTTCATTGGCTGCTCTTACCTGTCTCATTGTCCTTTCTCCTACCCAGGTACTTCCTGAGATCACTTCCCAGAGAAACACAATGTACAACCAAACCCTGTCTGAGGGTTTGCTTCTGGGGGAACATTAAAAAAAAAAAAGTTTCCTTTGGCCAACTCTGAGTCTATTACATAGTCAGAACTGTATGAGTGTCTGTTGAATGAATGGATGAATAAATTAGTAAGATTAACAAATCGTGAATCTTGCCATGTTACTTGAGCTTATATAAAGTCTTAAGGTTTGGAATGACTCAGCCACTACTTTTGCCATATTTTCACACTACACATAATTCAGAATCATGTCTACATTGTAGTAAACTTAGATTATCTCTGCTATGAATTGCTTCATCTTGTCAGTACATATTCCTTAACATTGATATTTTTCTAGATTATAAAAGATTCGCAGAAGAATAAACCTTGTGCAGTCTACACACCAGAAATGGTTCACAAAGAGCAGAAATTTAAGATAATTATGCCAGCTCTATCTTCAAAAGAGATCATGATGACAACAGTCAGCTTCTCCTGTTGGTATGAATAATATATCTTTCCATTCCTCCTAAATAAAAAAATAAAATCTAGTCACAGAAGGCACATTTGTGCTAGGGACAAGACAGGTCTCTTTGGAATCCGTATTTTTCAGCTGTGTTAAACCATCATACCCTTGAATTCCTTGTGATTTTTGTCTCTCCTAATTTCTCGATAATCATAAAGAAAAGTAGGTACTTTGTCTAACTGTAGGATTTGAAGATGCTTTTCTCTGTGTCCTCCGTAGTCCAGCAGAGGGAGCAGTGTGTCACCCAGAAAAGCCTCAGAGGCCTACACCCTTGACATTGGACACTGAGGTAGACAGATGCATAAATATCAATGTGAGATCTTTTCCTGAGAGCAAAGACTCAAACAAAAATGTTAGTGAGAATGTAAAGAATAGTCACTGTGTGGAAGAATTTGAGAGTTTGGGCCAAAGATATTCCATTCTGAAATCTCTTTCATAATCAATTCTTTCTATTGATGCATTAAAGATTTCCCTAGAAAGAAAGAAAGAGAAAGAAAGAAAGAAAGAAAGAAAGAAAAAGAAATTGTTTCCAGAAGAAAAGAAAGACACTCTAGGGCATTACAGCTCATAGATGTCTCCCATGGGTTAGTCAGTAGGAAGTAGTGAATGTGATGGCTGAGAGCATCAACCTTGAGATCATACTCTAGTTGAGCCAGGCTCAATTCCTGGCTCATTCACATATTAGTTGTGTGACATTATTCAAGGGACATAACACCATTAACACTCACATTTCTGACCTTAAAGTATTACATGAGATAATATCTACAAAGGGCTTAGCATTGATAGGCCAACAGTATCTCAATAAAATTTAGCCCTTCTTATAAGATTGATTGAAATTATTTACCATTATCCTGAGGAAAAGGGGCAAATTAATGTGCATTTCCATGTAAATAGGGAAAAAAAAGGGAAAATTGTATGGGAAGGAAATCCTAGGGAGGAGATGAAATGATAGGTCTTAAAATTTGAATGCTGCCCAGCATGTCCACTGGTATTAGACACCTGAGTACTGAGGGTTTTTTGATGCTCAAAAGAAGCAGAGAAGTGATATTTAAGTCAAACACTGCCTTCTTCATAAATGTAACTGGATTTTTTGGCCTGGAACATCTTCTTTCACTGGGACCAAAGTGTTCAAGAGGAGGGTGTAATAGCTAAATTCAAGTCCATTTTTCTTTAGAGTGTAAAAGCATACAAATATTGGCAAAGGCATACAAACACTTGGTATTCAAGGCAGCTGAGCTTCCCCCTTGGGTAGCTACCTCACGTTAACTCTGGCTGTGGGCCAGCCTGGAGACCTAATGTGTTCATGCTCCTACCTTAAGAATCATCCTGCCTGTCTCTCAGAAATAGCATTTCTCTGTTTTAGGTTATCAAGAGGTGTGTTCAGAGTTATATGAGAACAGAGGTGACAAATACTGAAATGGCCTGCATGTTCTGCAGTCTGCTCTTTTTCCCTTTTCTCCATGTGCCTTGGATTTTTTTATTTCTCCCTTGAAAATCAACTAAATTACACTCCATAGTCCACTGCATTTCACCTGTATTTCCACCCCCTCCCCCCAATTCCATGCATACATATCGAAGGGATGTTGCTGTGGCAACCTTCTGTGAGGAAGCTTTCAAGCTGTTCTATTACTATATATTAAAGAAGATTATAGCAGAGGGAATCATTTTTAAAATAGAAGAAATTTAACCAAATTTATATCTAAAAATTAAAAAGCACCAGGATTCAGGGTATAAAAATATTCTGCAATTGAGTGTCTCATTTACAAATATTATTAGTGTTATTACACTTTGTATTCATTTTTACCTTGGGTTTGGAAAATCATTTCCATTGCTCCCCATTTTTACCCTAGAGCACACTGCAAATTGGCATCTACTACAATTGTTCTCAAGTGTATTTCTCAATATGTGCTGTAATATGTGTCTCTCTCCTTATTCTCTTTGGTTTTCAATAAATATTAGCTCATAATTTCCCTTTTCCTTCTCTGAATGACTCTTTGTGAAACAAACCTCCCATCTATAGAAGATGAATTGGCTTCTTTGTAAGATCAATCTGTCATGTGCCAGAGTGTCATGAACTCAGTGCATTAAGGAAAAGCTATGATTTCTAAGTGTGACTCTCCGGTGGATATCAAGAAATAAGCAATATTGGCAGAAAAGCCTAGCATTTTGTCATGTCCTCCTTTCCTTTGCTTCTATGGCTTCTACTCATGGGCAAGTCTTTTCTCATTCTATCAGCTGTGCCTATGGGCATATGTGCCCAGGCATGTGCATGCGCGCGCGCGCACACACACACACACACACACACACACACACACACATGCACTCCTCATCCAGGGACTAGCAGACCACACTAGGCATTTACATATTCCATTGAAACAGAAGGATTTAGAGCACCTCATCCTCAGGTTTTTTTCCCCATAATTCTCTTTTACCCTTCATAGTCCACATTTTTAAAACCTGTGTCTTTTGATTTCATTATTTTGAAGCTCACTAGACTCAGAATTCCTGAGAGGAGGAGGTATAGCTTGTGCATTTTTCTATTCTCTACCATAGTTTCTGGTAGAGAAAGACACCTGACAAATGATTTTTTGAGTACTATAATTAATGACATAGACGTTACATGTGTCCCACAATACATAAACACATTATTCTTAATGTATTTGTAAATGATATATTGGATAAGGGGGTCATGTGAAAAATTTATAAAGAACTCATACAACTTAATAACAAAGAACCAAATAATTTAAAAATGAGCAGAGGACCTGAATAAACATCTTTCTTAAAAAAGACATACGAATGGCCCACAGACACATGAAAGATGTTCAACATCAATAATCATCAAGGAAATGCAAATCAAAACTCCAATGAGATACCATTGCACATTTGTCAGAAAGGCTCTTATCAAAAGGGTAAGAAATAACAAGGGTTGGTGAGAACGTGGGGAAAAGAGAATCATCATACACTGTTGGTGGGAATGTAAATGGGTGCAGCCACTGTGGAAAACAGTATGGAGCTTCCTCAAAAAATTAAAAGTAGAACTACCATATTATCCAGTAATTCCACTTCAGGGTATTTGTCCAAAGAAAATAAAAACACTAATGGAAACACTAATTTGAAAAGATATATGCACCTATGTTTATTACAGCATTTTTTATAATATCCAAGAAGATAGGGAAGTAACCTAAGTGTCCATCAAGTGGATAAGAAGATGTATATACATATATCTATTTCGCTCTATATATTAATATATATATTTCACATACATATGTATATATACATGAACATTACTTGGCCATAGAAAAAGAATGGCATCTTGCCATTTGGGGCAACATGGATGGTCTTAGATGTTTTTATGCTAAGTGAAATAAGAAGATAAATATTGTAGAATTTCACTTATATATAGACAGAGGAAGATAAATACTGTATAATTTTCCTTATATGTAGAATTTAAGAAACAAAACAAACAAAACAGAAACAGACTCATAGATACAGAGAACAAACTGGTGGTTGTCAGAGAGGAGAGGCATGGGGGTGTGGGCAAAATAGGTGAAGGGGATTAAAAGGTACCGAACTTCCAATTAGAAAAATAAATCACAGGGATATAGTATACAGCATAGAGAATATAGTTAGTTACATTATAATAATGTTGTATGATGACGGATGATAGCTAGATCTATCATGGTGATTTTCATAACGATAAAATATCAAATTACTATATTGTATATCTGAAACTAACTTAATATTGTATGGTAAATTATAATTCAATTTAAGAAATCATAATCATTATATGACAGGAACTAACACTATACAATATAGTGTGTGCCCTACATCAGATACATAGCATCAGATACATGGAAATTAAATCAAATCATTTTAATATTTGTTCCACATTTTCGGGTTGATTAACTGAACATCTTAAATCATTTGTTTTTGTACCAATTTGTTATTCACTAACATTTGTATATAGATGCCTGCCACTACTGACATGTGGTAAAGCCGTCTGGATCTTCAAGGAATATTGCACACATTCTAAGGAGTAAGGCCTGTCTGAAATATTTGATATAAAAGAATCTATAATTTTCAAAGAATTAAACTTATTGTCAAGTATACAGTTACTTTAGAAAATTCATAGTCTCAATTCTTTGAGTTTAATGTAAAATATGGCTTCAAAATATCCCAAATATAAAAATCCCCAAATATCCAAAATACAAACAAAAATAAAATTTTTATCTTGATGTTTTAATTTTAATTAACTCTTTTAAATTTTAGACTTAGCTCTTTCCGTATAGAATTTATCAATGCCAGCATCATACAATTGCTATTTTTGAAGATAAGCATATTAGGGTCATTCAAACAAAGAGAACCAATAGATCTATTATGAAATATTGCCTCACATGCTTACGGAGGCTGAGAAGTCCCACGATCTGCCATCTGAAAGTGAGAGACCTAGGTAAGCCAGGGCTTAAAAAGTTTGAGAGGTAAGGAGCTGATGGTGCAGACAGCAATCCAGGGCTGAAGGCCTGTGAACCAGAAGTGCCGAGGGCAGGAGATTGGTGCACCAGCAGGTAATCAGGCTGAGCATATTCAAACTCTCTCTGCCTTTTGGTTCTATTCGAGCCCTCAAGGGACAGGATGACTGCACGATGCCCACACACACTGGAGAGGGCCATCTACTTGACTTGCAAACACACTTAGAAATAATATTTAACCAGCTATTAAATATTCTGGGCATTCTGTGGCCCGGTCGCTTTGACCATCAGCCCTTGTTGACTTGGCACCAATACACACCTTCTTAAACCATGCTTAATCCTCAAATGAATAGATTGGGAAGGTAATAACTCTGCCTCTCATGATGCAAATGTCTTGCATAAAACCGAAATACACTAACTACTTCCCCAGCAGAAAAGGTAAAGTTCTTGAGTGAGATTTACTCTTTTCCTTGATATCTTATAACCTAAGTACTATGATGTAAAATTAACAGACTTAAATTATGTGGTATAGGTCATGTATCTTAGGTTACATGATAATCGAGTAAGAGAGGGAAGAAAGCAAAAATGCCTGCGCGCACACACACACAAACATATTTGTAACAGAATAAGGAGGGTGTACTCAAGACAATTATAGTCCTCAATTTTGTAACTGGTCATGTGATTGTAGCTGATATTTATATCCACCTTCCAGTCTGATTCCCTTTGCCTTTAGCAATCACTTCTGCTGGTAATTGTTCTTTATGGGGAGCAGGGGAGGAGTGACCCAAACCTTCATTCTGAAGGCTCTGTCCTTGAGTAGACTTGCCTGTATTGGGTTATTGTAGTTTTCCACTGGCCTTTATCCCAGGGTGTGAAAATTCTGAGATGCTCTAAGGGATTGCCTGTATTCCACACATCCTCTTCCTTATCTCCACTGTGGAGTAGTCCGATTTCCCTTTTGTAGTCACACCCAGCTACCCCAGCCAGCACCTAACATCTTCCCATGACTCTTAATTCAGAGGCATGAGGAGGCCAAAGTGACCCGGTTAGCAGTCTTAACTTCTAGTTCAGCAGAATAATTGTATCTCTTGATGAAAACTTTTTTTTACCCCTGGAACCTCTGAGACCTCTGGGCCAGCAGAGGATGAAGGCTTGGGAATTAAGCAAAAGTGCTAGTGGGTTACTAAGGGCAAGTAATAGTGAGTGGTGCCATTTCCATTTCTACCTCTTAATTTCTAGACCTGGGAATCTTAGCTATGGGAGAAATAACACCACGTACTGGATACTTATTCAAAGCATATACAACCTTCTAATGAACCTTGCCTCAGCTCTGCCAAGTATCACCACCTAGCTTCTGCTGGCCTTCAAAAGATAATTCTACTGTTCTATCAAAAGACCAGTGGTGGGGATCTCTGGGTGACTCAGCAGTGTAGCACCTGCCTTTGGCCCAGGGCATGATCCTGGAGTCCCACGTTGGGCTCCCTGATGGGGCCTGCTTTTCCCTTTGCCTATGTCTTTGCCCCCCCACCTCTATGTCTATCATGAATAAATAAATAAAATCTTAAAAAAAAAAAAACAGTGGATTCCATGAGCATGGGTCCATTGACACATTTTTTTTTTTTTCCCCTGCAAAGTAAGTTCTTTGCTAAGAGGTAATACTGTTTGGAATACCATGATGGTAAATAAGGCATTCTGTAAGTTCAGGGGCAGTAGTTTGGCAGAAGTATTGTGGGCAGGGAAAGCAAATCTGTATCTAGAATATTTATTCTAATAAAGACAAAAAGCTACCCCTTCTATGACAGGTCATCCTATCCACCTGAGTATCAAAATCCTCTCTGCTGAGATTACCCTATTGTGAGTATCCTTATGGGACACACATAACTTCACATCTTTTGCCCATTCAGAAAGATCTGTCCCCACACCTCATGTTTCCTTGCCACCAATTTTTCATATTCCTTCCAACTCCCTCACCATTCAGCTAACCCATTGGCCACAGCCCATGAATAGGTGTATAACCATATATTTGTCCATTTCTCCTTCCATAGCAAAAAATATAAATACAAGAGATTTTAAAAACTCTATCAGAGCATTCTTTCTCACTAATACAGCATATATTTCTCTAGGAGAATCAATATTTAAAAATAAATACTCGGGGATCCCTGGGTGGCGCAGCGGTTTGGCGCCTGCCTTTGGCCCAGGGCGCGATCCTGGAGACCCGGGATCGAATCCCACGTCGGGGTCCCAGTGCATGGAGCCTGCTTCTCCCTCTGCCTGTGTCTCTGCCTCTCTCTCTCTCTCTCTCTCTCTCTCTCTCTCTCTGTGTGTGACTATCATAAATAAATAAAAAAATAAAATAAAAAAATAAAAATAAAAATAAATACTCAAGCTCGTTATTTTTTTAAATGTAAGTCCATTGAGTATAATCAAAAAAAAAATCAAGAAAACAAAACCTTCAATGCAACATGTATTTGATGAATAATAATGAAATAGATTCTGATGCATAAAGGTTTTGACAAGAACTATCACTCTCACAGGTCTTTTATGTGATGTTCAATATCAGAAGCCTCAGGTCAGTATAATGACAAACACTTGAGACTTAGGATTTTATGTACTGCATTTTTCTATCTTATCTATCAGAGTTTTAAGTTGTGCATTAAATTTGTTTTTATCCATAACTCCACATTCTCAATTAAAATTATACTTTTAAAAAGGACACATAAATTGATATTAAAATTACTAGCCTCTCATTTAAAAAAAAAGATATTTGCAGTTAATAAGGAACTCAAAGTGAAATGTTACTAAGTTTAATTGCAACATTCATATGAAGTTTAACGATTTATTAGAATATATACTTCTTTGAGGATGGATTAAAAGATAGAGAAAAACTATAAATGACTGGGACATGTAGAGATACAAATCTCAGTGAACTCTTAGAGCTCACTAAAACCTCATATAATCCAGCTTTATTGTTCAAAGGAGCCAAGAGTAGCCATTAGCTCAATTCATGTTGACTGTATTTTACAATTTACTAAAAGGAAAGTTTCATGTTTGTCAATTTATGCTCATGGAAATGCTACTTCTCTGATTTTGGGAAAAAATGAATACTCCGGCATCAAATCACAATACTGATTAATTTGCATATATATATAACCAAGTTGTTTAAGAAAAAAATCAGACTTCCTTTTATTACTGCCTCAACACATGAGCCTGAGAAGAAAAGGTACCATATTTATCCTAGAGCCTCCTGTAACTCTTGGGATACCATATCGATATCCTGAAGAGATAGAAAAATCGAGTGGAGACAAAAATCTTAGGGTAAATTTTTAGGAGTGGCTGTCATCATAGGGTCAAAGAATACTTGCAATTAAACATTTGATTTATTTTGTCAAATTGCCTGCTAAAAACAGGACAATTTTGCACTTCTATAAGTAATGGATATGAGGGCCTGTTTTCCTTTCTGTATGAACATCAGTGGGTCCTTCTACTTTTAAAAACTCTTTTTTTTTTTTTTTTTTTGGAGATCCCTGGGTGGCTCAGCAGTTTAGCGTCTGCCTTTGGCACAGAATATGACCCTGGAGTCCCTGGATCGAGTCCCGCATCAGGTTCCCTGCTTGGGACCTGCTTCTCCCTCTCTGTGTGTCTCTCATGAATAAATAAATAAAAATTTAAAAAAAAAAAAAAAACCTTAAAAACAAAAACTGGGTGTGTGGGAGTGGGGGGATGCAGGCGGGGAGGGTAGCGTGAATTTTTATGTGAAAAACAATTCCTTTGTTGGAGGAGGTAGTAGGTAATTGAGAGGAAATGACCATGGTTGGCCAAGGAGCTGAGCCCAGCAGCCAGAGGCTTGGTCACTGCCTCCCCGTCTTGGGATGCAGCTTCTGCCCACTGTTCCCACGGGAGCAATGTGTTGCTGAGAGGCCTCGGGAGGGTCTATGGGACTGCACCCAGTCAGGGATTCTGGACAAGCTTTTAAGGTTCTGGTGAGCAAGGGCTGAGATTTGCTTGTCTGTGGTTGCCCAAGTCAAGGCTCGTGGATTCCTTCACTTACTAAACCTGCCACCTCCCAACCTTGTCTGCTTCTTTCTTCACTCTCACTGCCCTCCACGTAAGGGGTCTTTTCACAAATCAACATTTCTACATCAGAAATTCATTGTTAGAGTGCATGCTGTAGGAAACAACGTAAGAAAAGATGAGAAACTAAAATGATGTTCAAAAATAATACTAAGCACAATAAGTCAATGAAAAACACCGTATGATTTCACTCATATGTGGAACTTAAAAAAGAAAACAAATGAGCAAAGATAAAAAGAGAGACAAACCAAGAGAATTATGGAGAACAAAGTGATGGTTGGGGGGTGGGAGTGGGGAACTAGGTGATGAGGATTAAGGAGGGCACTTGTGATGAGCACCAGGTGGTGTGTGGACGTGCCAAATCACTATATTGTACACCTGAAACCAATATAACACCATATGTCAACAATGCTGGAATTAAAATAATAAAAAACATTTTATTCTTATATTTGTACATTTTTAATATTACATTTTCATTTCAATTTACATAAATGTTTGTGCAGTAAAATCTACTCATTTTTTCCTTGGAGATATTGGTGATATCCTCTATTGCTATTAAGCTCAGAAAATCATTATCTAAATGTCAGTTAAATATTCTCATATACTTTTCTGCATCTTATTGGTTTAAACTTCTTAGAATATCAAGAAAGGTTTTCTTAATATTTGAAATCCTATAAATATTTTTGATGTATTTAGTCTATACAAGTCTAATAAACACAGAAGTGGTTAAGACCAAACAGAATTTTTATTGCCTGCAAGCTTATACTTAGAAACAGGAGAATTTAACTATTTCACTCATTTGGTATGAATAGTAAGACTGTACAGTAGTAGGGCCCTGACCGACAACCTCTGCGCAAGACGCCTGGGAAGCTGAAGCGCTACCTCCGTGGACCTCAGCTTGGCATGGTCAGGAGATGGTCAAGGACTTCCAGCTTTTCCCATATTTGCCTCTACTTCTAACTCAGGACCAATGAGAGGAAGCCAAAGATGCTCCCCTAACCAAGCATATTAGATGCCCTGCTTCTGACTGGCCTACCTCCTCGGGCCGCCAACTTCTAACCAGAACATCCCTGAAGCATTCTATTTTTTTTTTTTTTTCATCACTATAAAGTTTTCCCATTTCCTTGTCTGCCTTTAGGGCTCTGGCAAATCCAAGTGATGATAGCTAAACCCTGGCTATAGCCAGTTTTGGGTAAATAGCTTCTGTCCTCATTTCGGTGATCTTCATTTACTTCCAACATGACATTATTTTGAGCCTGGATGCTTTGTGAATTTTCTTTTTCTACCTTTGGAATTAAAATAACATATAAAATTATTATGGTATGTTGTAGATTGGTCTTTTATCATTAGTTTTTATTATTTTTTTATTTTTTAAAAGATTGTATTTATTTATTCATGAGAGATAGAGAGAGAGAGAGAGAGGCAGAGACACAGACAGAGGGAGAAGCAGGCTCCCCATGGGGGACATCCAGGATCCCAGGATCACGCCCTGAGCCAAAGGCAGACCTCAACCGCTGAGCCACCAGGCATCTCCACAATAGTGTTTGAAGACAAGAAGCAAGAAGCTTTAAAATTTTTTTTTCTGTTTACTTAAGTAGTTTTCAAACTATGGGTCTTAAAGCTACAGAAAACATAAGCATAAATGGTCAAGAAAGAGATAATCTTCAAGGTCAAATAATTAGCACATTAACTCTGACTTCCTGATTCTGCTGGGTTGATCAAATCTCTTAATTCCTGTTTCTTAATTTTTCACCTGAAAATAGGAATAATATTACACATCTGTTTTGGGCCACTGCAAATTCTTTTGGAGTTAAATTGTAGGACGGGCATGAATCAAAATATTTTCCTCAATGTTTTTTGTGTTTGTGCCCATGGTTCCCAAACTTGAGTGGATATGGAAATCACCTGGAGAGCTTGCAGCCTATAATTTGCTGAATTTGCATTTCTAACAAATTCCCAGTTGTTGCTGATGCTGTCAGGCTCATGGTCCCAAGACCACACTCTGAGAACTCCAGAAATATGTTTTAAGGTTTTTTTTTTTGGGGGGGGGTTGTTTGTTTGTTTACCAAAGATAAAGCACATCATGCATTACTCAAGCTTCTGCTTCTCAATAAATTATCACCGACAATAAAATTCATGAACTTTCTATTGCCCGTTGATATATGATTTTAATTTTATCTTTAGTTCCAGTGATACTATTTCTTTTGGCTTTTTGGATATATTCATAGACATTTTTAAGAGGAAGTATAGAGAACAAGCATTAAAGCTGAAAAATCTTGTTTCCATATTGATTAGGGAATCCTGTATTTCTGTACAGAGTTTCACCATATGCAGAGCGTTAATGTGTCTCTTCTAGTTCTAAATTCAGTGTTATAAAATCCATGCCTTAGAACCAGGTAATAATGTACTATTATAACACTAACAAATGGTAGCCAAAAGTAACTTTTACTATTATTATTACTGATATTACTAATATCAGTATTATTATTTGTCTGACATTTTATAGTTTATAGTATAGGAACAGGTGTGCTTATAAGCTGGTCTCACATGCAACCTCAGTTAATCTTCATCACAAATACACTACTTTGGTTTTATTTTCCCCATTTATTTAGTTAAAGATTTTATTTATTTATTCATGAGAGACATACAGAGAGAGGCAGAGACACAGGCAGAGGGAGAAGCAAGCTCTGTGTGGGGACCCAATGTGGGACTCGATCCCGGGTCTCCAGGATCACGACCTGAGCCCAAGACAGACACTCAACTGCTGAGCCACCCAGGCGTCCCAATTTCCCCCATTTTAGAAGTGAAATTACTGTTGCTAAGTGATGGCACCTGACAAGGCCCAGCATAAGCCCATTTTTTCTGGCTGTAATTTCAGTGCCCTCTCAACCACAGAACATGTAGTGTTCTAGAAAGATGAGTGAATAATATCACTGAAGAATTAATAAATATGGCAACCTATAAAATATTGGGGCACAGAACTTCTATTTACCACATCACACTTAACCCCTGTCCCCTGCAAGCTATCATAGCAGAGAGCCTTCTACTGTCTTCTCTTATTGTATAAACCCATTTAACCAGGAATTTTGCATTTATGGTGATGGGCCATATAAAATTTGCTAAAATTTGGCATTCTTTCTATGACATTCAAAATGTCAATTAAGATTCCATGTGTGTATTTTATATATATATTATTCATATATGTATATACACTATGTATGCATATATATGTGTATATATATATATATATACACACACTATATATATATATTCATTTTTCTTTCCCTTTTCCTTCCTTTTTATAAGAACCAGATTGCTGCTTTGGTGGTTTAGTCAAAGCAGAGAGGATTGATAGCAATTTATTAAAAAGGTCTGAAATGTGTCTCTATTTCCCTTAATCTTCCTTGGGATTAGTTCAGTTTGTGCAGCAGAGTGCCTTCTCCCCTTCGTTGTAGGGTTGATATGGAAATGCCAGTACTAGCATCTCCTCCTTTTTCCACATCAAGCTTTCTACACTATAAACATTTCCTTCTCTTCCTCAGTATGACTCATATAAAGATATTTCGTCTACCCCAAATAAATTACCTGAAGATGGAAGCTGGACTTGATAAATTAGGAAATGATAGCATTAAAGTTTGGATTTGTACTTGTTTTTACTCATAAATGGAATATTCAAGCTTTATTAGTATGTTTCCTATCTTAAGCTCCTGGGATTTTTACTATTTAACTTTTGAGATTGGATGAGGATATGTGGTTTTTACTCACTAATGAAAGATTAATTTGTTGGTATGAGTTCAATTTCATTCTGCTTTCTGAATGTATTTCACTTTTCGGTGCCCATAGGAAGTTGAAACCTGGATAGCATCCCTTATGGTGAGGGAGCAAGTGTCTCTTAATTTGATCTGGACATATTCTAGCAGTTTTTGATTCACATCTCCTAAGCTGAAACTTTCTATTTTTCAGAGTTTCTTTTTCATTGCTCATAATGATAGGGTAAGCTGGTCAATGGGATCCATTAATTATAATTTTAATTAAATAATTTAATTCACTAATACGATTGCAGACTCCCTTTTTGGGGTGACTGTACAGCTCACTCCTCTCTTCTGTGGGAACTACCCCTTGCATTTTCATTTGTGCCGTGCAATATACTCCACATGACCATGACTTACTGATTAAGTTGGATTTCTGTTGGACTTCAAAATAACCCTGAATGACTTGCTTATTGTTTTGGAAGTATTCAAATTGGCTGTTTGAAACATCAAGGCCTTTGTTTGCTGTTGTATATTTTCAAGATTACTTTCAAATATACAATTCAATGATTAAATCATGTTAAATTAACAGAAGTTAGATAATTTACATGTAAGTGACTTCTGAATATTCAAAATCTGGTTATGCCACAAGTGTAAATAAATAGCATGATTAAAAGCTAAAATAAAGTACATTTTATAACTGGCTTTATATCTTGACCTCAGCAATATGCAGTAAACGTTTCTACCTGTTTCAGAAAGCCTTCTGTTCTCCTTGGACCTCACTAAATAGAGAGGCGATTTGCATAGTGATCAAATATGTAGGCTGTGAAGCCAGACTGGATTTGATTACTAGCTCTGCCACTTACTAGCTTTGTGCCCTTGAACAAGTTGCTTTAAGACCCTATAATTCAATTTCTCTAAAATGGGTTTAATAGCAGTGTCTCACATGATTTTTGTGACATTTAAATGCATTAATGAACTACTTATTCTAGATTTTCTCAATTGTTTTCTTACTGAAAAAAGCTTAGAATGTGGCTACAATATATAAATATGCCACACATAAACAATGGAGTTTCATACATTTATTCCAGCACAGATTCATCTGGGAACATGTCTGTTATTCAGACTTGTCTCATGATGACAATTTGATTCCAGTTTAGGTAACTTTGTTTTTTTCACGAATATGTCAAGCCTACATGAAACTCAATAATTATATTGTCATAAACCATATAGAGCCTCCTGATCCATGTGCCAAGACCTTCATGCATGAAAGGGCAAAGCAACATTTAGAATCTAACACCATTGCAAAACTACTTAAGAACATAGCACCTAGTATTTGGCAGCAGACCATCGCCTCGGTCAGGGAGCTTGAAAACAGTGTCACTGTGTCCCACAAGGTGTTACAGCACATATGGTGAGCTGCTCTTTATGAAGGCTACTGAGAGGTGATCAGTGTCTGGGTCGAGACAAGTTTGCCTCTGCATCCTCTGCCCTGCTCCGGTAAAACATTTTACCCTGAAAGGATTGTACTCTGCGGAAAAAAAAAAAAAAAAAAAAAAAAATTCCCAATAGAGCTGTAACAGAGGGACAAAAACAAAGCAAAACAAAAAACAAAAAAAAACAAAACAAAACAAAAAAAACAAAATAAAAAAACAAGACATTATATAAATTTGTATCCCTCTAATTATTTCATTCAAACCTCCCTGCATTTTGTACATGTGCACATCATGAATTTTTCACCGATAACAGCCTTAGGTGTAGCGGGTTGTTTATTAGAAATGAATCCATGATTATCTTTATTCTTCCATTTAGGCCTAGGACCTAGCTATGTACTTTTACAGCTTTTCGCTGGAAGAGGAGTTTCCAAGTTATTTGTCCTTGAGGATGGCCTGGAAGGTGAAGTGGACTTGCCAGGTGGCAGAGTGATGAGTACAATTAGCACAGACTCCAACTGATACAAACTAAGCCTTTCCTGAGAGAGTTGTGCGGCCCATTATTTGGAGCCCTGAGAGATCCTGCGGGTTTTCTCCTCCAGATTTTCCTACAAGAATATTATATGGCCGACACTGTGTTAAGTGGTCTGAGAAAATCCCAGGTGAATGGTGCGTTCTGTCTTTTTCAAAGTGCTAATGGTTTCAAGTAGATCCAGATTCATGAGCTATGAATGAGAGTAGGATGTGGGGAATGCTACGTGAGAAGTGAACCTGTGATCTGAAGCAGAGCAAGGGGGAGATCAATTCTGCCCTGAGAGCTGAGGCTCTCCCAGCCAGAGTTTTCAGAGACATTCTGAGCTGGACATTGAAGAATAATTAATAGTTTCCTAGGCAAGTATTGGGGTCAGGACATGTGAAGCAGCAGAAGAAACATGTATGACATGTAGAGCTGCATCAAGAGGAATGAGAGTATGCTTGAGATAAATGAGACGTACAAACCAAACTTGTCCAGACTGGAGGCTAGAAATGTGTGAAGGGTTGGTAGTAGAAGAAAATAAGCCCAGAGGGGTGGATTGGGGTCTAATCATGAAGAGCAATGGATGAAAACAGGCTGAGCAGTTTGATTCTCCCATAAGGAAAAAGGGTGAATTATCATTATTTTGTATTTGGGAGGATAAACTCTGGCATTTATGTCTCAAAGATTGATGGGAAAAGGAGAACTTTCTGGCTGGGAGCTCAAACAAGAAGACATTAGAACTCTCCATGTGACAGATGGTGAAAACCTTGGCCCTTAGAGTTCCATAATACAGAGTAAAACAGAAATGAATTCAGGGATACCTTAGGAAATAGAAAAGGCAAATATGTACTGCTGATTGGATGAGAGCTGGAAACAGGCTGAGAATGAAATCTTGAAGTTTCAAGTGAGGTTGAGAACAATACAACAAATAATGAGAATGTAGGCGGAGGAGGAGGTAGTATTGACACAGATGAGAATTTCAGTATTAGAATGAAGATTTTGAGGAGCTTTTTGGTGACTCGGGAAGAGGTAATTAATGACACTTGGAAAGATGAGTTTGGTGTTCAGTGTGAGTTCTGACATGACTATGTCAATGCACAGAAAGTCATTAAAGCCATGGGAATGGATGAAATCAACCAGGGAGGCATGTAGATCAAGAAAAGAGAAAAGACTGTGATCAGAGGGATCTGATCTGGTCGAGATATTCAGAAAAGAAAAAGAAAAAAAGAAAAAAGTAAAAGGAAAAGAAAACCATTCTCAGTTAAGATGCTTTTGAGTGCAGTGAACAAAAACCTGATTCAGATCGGTTTCATGAGGAGAGTATTTATCTCAAATGTTGCAATGAGTTTCAACTTCAAACTCTTTTTCAGGCTTGCTTTCCTCATCAACGCTGAATGATTTCTTAGAAGCAACTGAGTTATATGCTTGTGGAGAGGGGGAGAGCAAGAAAGAGGAAGAGAGGGAGAATGGGGGGGAGAGAAAAAAGAGAAGGAGAGGGTTATTTTATATAACAGTGAAAATAAAAGCTGTTTTCCCTTCAGACTGATAGGACCAAGTACAATATGTGTTCATCTCTGGTCAAATAATAACCGCCAGGGAAAGACCATTGTGGTACAGGCCTGGCATCACCAGCATGTGGTTTAAAATCACCATAACTGGCTGAGGGAGTCTATTGCTGGGTAAACACAGAGGTTCCCACTGCTTAGCCAGGTATTTGTGGCCAATGGAGACTGAGACTAATGCCAATTTATTCTGTAGAGAGTAGAATGTTCTTATTTGAGCTCAGATTGGCTCAAAGACATAAAGGCGTTTTTTTGTGTGTGAGAACATAAATGCGTATGTTTGAAAAGGTATAAAGTAGGTGGGTTTTGATAATACCACTCCATCACTAGTTGCTAAGCATGTCCAACTCTGGCTAATGGCCAAGACACTGGCATCTCTCCTCTCTTTATAGAGGGAGTTATTAAAACATCACCAACAGGCGTAAACCCATGCTGGTTTCCAAGTCAGCCTTTTAATGCAGTTTATGCTTTGTTAGCCTCACTTGCCTTTGTTAAGATTTTAGTATTTCATCCATCAGCATTACCTAGATCCCATAGTGTAAGGCAAACTTCATTTTTGTATAGTTTTCATTTGGAATTTCATATCCTAATGTTGCCTACTGAGTTCTACATCATGCCTTGAGCTGCAACTCCACTGCCTTCAGAGAGAGCCTCTTCTGCTATCTTGCCCCCTGCCTCATGTTCCTAACCTGACTTGTCTTCTATCCGGTAGTTCATGGTTCAGCTCCTGTTTTTGATCCTATTCCTCTCCAAACACTTGTAGTGTTCTTCAGTCTTCCTTCCAGAGCTGGATTCCTTCAGAACTGGGAACCAGAACCCTAACTCCTACTATTTCCACTTGCCCCAGATCTGAATAGCGAATAGAATTAAACGGTCACCTGCTGTGTTGGATATCCTAGACACCCATTCCACCACAGTGGGCAAATTGAGGCTAAGCCTGGGCTCTTTCCACTATCCGAGATATCTGACAGATATTTCTCACAGATTAACACTGAGAGAAGCCACTTGTCACTGTCAACTTCACTTCCTCAGTAGCTTTGAACAGATTTTCACATATTTCTATAGTCCAGAAAGTTTATATATCATGGATTTTAAAGAAAAATATTTGATATGTGTTAATGACCTTATGCTCTTATTTATATACTTATTTATTTATAAGAATTAAACCAACTTTTAAATCAAAGCCAGAAAATACACTATGATAATTTTGGGAAGGATTTCAGACCTTACTTGCACTCAGCCTATAATTTCTGTGGTTGAAAATAGAGTATTTATGCGATTTTCAGAGCCAACACAAATTCAGCTTAGTTGGTACTACCGACGAATCTTGATTATTGATATCTATCAGCTAAGTAATCTTAAAATCAAGCCAAGTTACAAATTCTATAGACCCACCTATAGGACATAAAGGAAAAGATATCTTTGCCCAAACCATTTTGATATTTCTAATCTGTCAATCTGAACTGATGTCACTAGTTTGGTTATAGATTTATCTGTATTACTTCTCACTCAACAGGCTGCAATAACCAGCTCTTCTGGGATTCTGATGCTATCAGGAGGCCACTTTTTGTAAAACATTTTAGAAAAATAATAAACAAAATAGGAAAATTGTTCATACAATTGATTGTACTCCATATGTTCCTGTCTTTTAAGCCAGGTAAATGTCTGAAACTGAATCCTTTTAATGATTTTCCTCTCCTAGCTCCCCATCACCCACAGGGTGGTTAAAAAGAAACATACACTTTAAAAATATACTACTCAGTAAGCTGGATATATATGAATATGTAGCCAAAACCAATTTGAAAAGAACAAACAAGAATATCATTATACATGTTCAATATGTATCCTTTTTTTCACCAGGCACACATCAATTTTGTGGTTGAATTCTTCCCAGATTTTTTTTTTTTTTTTTTTTTTTTGCACATTACCTTCCTTGATTGAAATTGGTTTTACCATGTGCTCCTTCCTTTCCTTAAAGCTATGAGAAAGAAGTATTACAACATCAAGCTTATTCATTTATCCCTCTTAGAGTCTTGTGGTTTGCTATCTGGACATCCACTCTGCAATTGTTTATTATATATATGGAATATGTAAGTGTATGTGTGTGTTTTTACCTTTTAGATATTTTGTTTATCATAATTAAAGGTGATTATATCGTATTAAAATAAATAAAAGTGAAAATTGTTCCCTTTCTTGACCACTGTTAGAAGACATTGAACAAATGCTTATCTTTCTGATTTAGCAGACAATATAATTCCAGTATTATTTTATTCTAATTTTAAATATGTTGCAACTGGCAAGAAAAAATAGGGAAGCTATAAAAAGTAATAAATACTTTTTGAGATGCTCTGAGAAATTAGCACTTTTTCATCCAATGTTGATGGACCTGGGAGATCTTAAATATGACCTTTCTCAATAAAACGCCTAACCCGAAAAGTGAATTTTAAAAATGGATTTAAATAATAGAAAGTGGTAAATTACATCATTTTATATCACATAGATCACTAGTTTGTTATTTGCATAATGTAACAGACATAATGTAACAGAAAAATAAAATTAGAAGTAAGCAATGCAAAACATGAGTAGGAGAGGGGGATCCCCGGGTGGCTCAGTGGTTGAGCGCCTGCCTTTGGCCCGGGGCGTGATCCTGGAGACCCGGGATCGAGTCCTACATCGGGCTCCCTGTGTGGAGCCTGCTTCTCCCTCTGCCTGTGTCTCTGCTTCTCTCTATCTCTCTGTGTCTCTCATGAATAAATAAATAAGATCTTAAAAAAAAAAAAAATGAGTAAGAGAAACATCATATTTGCTATTGAAATGCAGAAGAGAAGTATATGCAATGTACCATGATTTATAAAGAAGACTCAATGCCTCAAAATTGCTAATTTAATATAACCAAGTGGATTCACTGTTTCAGAAATCTGTGTTGGGGTGAAGTAGATAAAATACATAGATTATTCTGTCAGAGCCAAGAGAAAAGATGTCCTTGGATCAACTTCAACTTCACAATGTAACTCTATAGTTTCCTAACAATATTTTGTTTCATTGCTGGACAGTCTTTTATAGTCTTTCATTAGTGACTGAATGTAGTTTATTTAAACACCATAAATTGTACCTAATAGGGGCACCTGGGTGGCTCAGTGGTTCAGCATCTGCCTTCGGCTCCCTCTAGGGAGCCTGCTTCTCTGTCTGCCTATGTCTCTGCCTCTCTCTGTGCCTCTCGTGAATAAATGCATAAAATCTTTAAAAAGATAAACGAATACATTATAAACAATTCATCAATGTCATTGCACTTATGTCATTTCAAATATGTGAGAATATACATATTTCTATAAACTTTTAGATCTGGAATTATTGCCGGATCAAAGCTTAAATGCATTCATTGTGCTTCTGAACTCTCAGAAGTTTGTTTTGGAACAAGTAAAGCTATATATTGAATAATATCAGAGGTAACCTAAGGGAAGAACATGTCATATACCTATCCATTTCTGAAATTTCCCTCTTATAATCAATATTGAATTTCATGGAGAGAATTTCTGTATGGCATTAATATTTCACTGCTGAATGATGATGTCTCATTACCATTTTCCCCTGAATTTGTCTCCTCTTAAACTTTTTACTTTATGCTTTTATTTTATAGGAGTATCTGATAGAATTTTATGTTTGTAATGAGGAACAAGGTGTAGGAAATAAAGGTAAAAGAACATGAGAAATTGGCTATAGTATATAGATGATTTGATCATAACATTAACTGCCTTTTTAATTTTCAGCTGATCACAGTAATTAATGCCAGTTAATTATTTTAAATGAAGCAAACATATTGAGAAAAAAGTCTATGTATTACTATTATTATTATCCAAGCAAACTTTAAGATGCTGGGGCCATCAGAGAACCTCTATGGGACTTTACAATTCGATTTCTCATGATGCTTTCAAGGCTTGTTTTCAAGCTTTTAAAATGGGGTCTGGAGTAGGCCTTCCTGGAAGGCTGGTTTTCAGTCCCCTATCAGTGTCTGAGCACAGCTGCATCATTACTAAATGTCCCATGTGTTCAACAAAGTCTCTCCCCTCCACCTCACCGGGTCATAACTCACCCACATGTTGCCATTATTAATGACTGTGTGACAACCTCAGAGCAGTATCTCCTCTTTCTGCTTTCTTGCCTCTTTATAAAGCCCTTCCTGACCTTTAACAGTCTGTTTTGCTGGTCCTTCCTCATCTCCCAGACCTCCCAGGCCCTACCTGTCTCAGCTCAACGCCCTCTTCTCCCTCTGCACTAGCTCCTCGCAGGACCTCGGGTCAGGGCTCCTGCTTCCCTCAAGCCCAGCAGGAATCCTCGGGGTGAGTCAGAGCCAGGTGGGGAGTGGCTCCCGACAGGAAGCTGGGAATTAATTTTGGATTCCAGGCGTGTTGTGAGGCCAAAGGACGCTCAGAAAGGAGATGGCAAAAAAAAAAAAAAAAAAAAAAAAAGAGTGAGAGAGAGAGAGACACACACACACACATTGAAACTACAGGAATTCCTGACTCCTATACAAAGCTGCCTAGACTCAGTATTTCAGTGGAAGCGAATTTCTGAAATCTGAGGGCATTATTCCAGGACAGGAATAGTTTAAATGCATGAGGAAGATAATGAATAGACTTAAGTAGAATGTAAGTAGTTCTAATTGTTTGCAAACAAATGTTCTTTTTCTTGGCTACTCTTTCAACAAACCAAATGATTAGGAAAAGTCTTCCTTTATAGTTTGTTCCTGGAATTCCCAACGTGTCCTGTTGAAGACAAAGAAGAATGTCGCAGATGTTACCTCCTTGACGCGGAGCTACCCTGGAGCAGCGGGGGCGCTGAGTTTTCTCTAAGTTTCTGTTAGGTTCTAAAATAATTCTTTCACTGCAACGCTGTAAACTTTTGTCCTAGGTTCCATTCATTCATTCATTCATTCATTCGTTCATTCATTCATTTATGAAACAGAGAGAGAGGCAGAGACAGAGGCAGAGGGAGAAGCAGGCCCCACTCAAGGAGCCCGACCCGGACTGGATCCCGGACCCCGGGTCACGCCCTAGGCCTCAGGCAGTGCTAAACCACTGGGCCACCCGGGCTGCCCGCACCCCCCCCCCCCCCCCCCCCGGGGTTCCTTTCTTTCCACTACCATAACAATAAAACAAAATCAGCCCATACAAATTGCTACCATTTGGACACAAATAAGAACTAAGCTCTCCTCCCATTGAAGCTCACTTTACCCTTTCAGGGATGTTTACTTGAGTCCTTTCTAGTGAAGAATCTGGTCTTATTCTTAAAATATTTTGAGATTTTATGACACATTGTAGCATTCCTTCCACCCTGGAAAAAGTTCTAGTTCATCTGGGCATGCTAATAGCTATGCTCCAGAGGTATTCCTAGAATCCTTCCTAGAAATGTCAAAATAATATTAATTCTTACAAGTCAAGTTGAAGTCTCAAAAAGGAATGCAAATTATCATCTTTAATGCCATTTAATAGACTGAAGGGTTATACAGGAATGCATACATCCTTATTTTTAAGAAGGTAGAGGAAAATGCAAATTAAATCACATTTGGCATCGGAAATTCTCCTCCCCTCAGATTTTGATGGGTAATTGCCTCTATTAGGTCTCTACAGTAAGTTTTCATTATTTAGAAAATTATCATATAACAGCCTGGAGAATCTACCTGGTGTAAAGACTGGTTTTACCACATGATTTCTATGCTTGGACAAATATTTAAACTGGCTACATAACCCATTTGTAAATGGATTGTGAGTATTAAATAAGATAATTATCCCCAAATATTTTCAAGACTGTTCAGCATATAAAAAGTACTCAACTGGGGATCCCTGGGTGGCGCAGCGGTTTGGCGCCTGCCTTTGGCCCAGGGCGCGATCCTGGAGACCCGGGATCGAATCCCACGTCAGGCTCCCGGTGCATGGAGCCTGCTTCTCCCTCTGCCTGTGTCTCTGCCTCTCTCTCTCTCTCTCTCTCTCTGTGACTATTATAAATAAATAAAAATTAAAAAAAATATAAAAAAAAAAAAAAAAAAAAAAAAAAAGTACTCAACTGGTATAATTGTCATCCTCATCTTCATGATCATTATTTTTTATTATCATTGTGTTTTCATCAATTTTTGTAAAGAATAGGTAAAATCCTACAAAAATGTTCATCATGTATTAACTGGGAAACACAAAACTATAGTACACTTAATGCTGCTCTATTATGCATCTTAGCGGGTGGGAAAGGTTTACATAGCTATTTACAATAGTGGAAACAAATATATTATTATGATTTTTTTCCTAATAATAAAGATAATGATGGTAGTGATATTTTTGAGACATTATTGTTTTAATTAAAAAAAAAATAAGATCTCTCCTTGATTTAAAACCAATCTTCCTCTCCTGACAATTAATCTAGGCCCACTTCATTTTCAATTTGGTCCATGAAAATGTGCACTGAGATTCCTGTCAGAGGGCCTCTGGATCACTGTTCCTGCATTGATCCTCTAGTGATCATCCTCGAAAGATAGCTCAGTCTTCTGGTGGATGTTTCCCAGTCAGGGCATCCCAGGCAGAGAGCTCCAATCCATAGAAACTGTCCCCTTCCCCTGAGCTTACATCCGTCTCCCGGACAAGTACTGATGGACTCCAGCTCTGCCTCTGAAGCTCTATCAGTAACTGTACCATGTTTTCAGGAAAACATCCCTTTACTCTTGTAATAGAGGATTTAAAATAAGCCTAATCAAATAATATGTCTATGGATGTATATGTCTGTTTTACTCTTAATTTCAATCTTGCTTAAATAATAGATCAATTACATAAAATATTATGGCTACCTTTAGTTCATCTTAGGATTCTAATTTTTATGTGATTTATAATATTAATTATATAAATGACTTATTTAAGTGAATGCTGTTGGTACAATACATTGCTCAGTTTTCAAATTGAATTTAAATTCAAACCTAAACTTAGATATTCAGTTGAAATACTTTAAAAGCATTTCCTATTATTATGTATGATGTTCATATTAGAATATGTATTATAAGCTTCCAATTTATAGAAAGTGAAGTTTTTGGTTTTCTTCATTTTTGGATCTGTAAAAATATATTTAAATTCTTTTTTTGAAAAAAAGAAATGCTTTTTGGTACAGTAACCTTGCAAATGTCATCCCAGCAGGAGAATTTTTGGAGAGCTCTGGATAATAGAAAACACAGCTTACTAATCATAGTTATCTTGCTGGCAGGGTTTTCTTTTGCAAAAACTGTAATACACAGTTCCAAAGATGGAGAAATTGCAAGAAGTGGTCATGAACGTGGATCTGAAGTATTCTCCTCAATTTTTAGTACACTTTAACCTGATTTTTACTTTGGAATATCCTAAAACTGTAACACTATTTGAAGCTAAAAGACTTATTCTTTAAATACAGGGTTTAGCAGGAGCTTAGTATATTTATTGTTTTTAAAAAGGGCATTTTATTTGGTTACTCATTTTGTATACTTTTTTAAATTTAAAGTTAATTAATAGGAACATTTGAAAATCTCACATGGCGATTTTACTTCTTGCAAGATTCTGTGATCCTTAAGTCATACTTAGATATTTAGGGTCATTTTGTCCTTCCTCAAACATATAAAATTGAAACTGAGTAGAAAAAAAGATAGAGAATACACAGGGAACAATCCCAATCTTATGGTATCGGTTAAGACCTGATTTGTGACCCAGTATGTGGTCTATTCTGGAGAAAGTTCCAGGTGCACTTGAGAAGAATGTGTATTCGGTTGCGTTTGGATGTAAAGTTCTGTAAATATCTGTGAAATCCATCTGGTCCAGTGTATCATGTAAAGCTCTCATTTCTTTGGAGATGTTGTGCTGAGAAGATCTGTCGATCATAGAAAGCGCTACGTTCAAGTCACCAAGTATAAGTGTATTATTAGCTCAGTATGTCTTAATTTCGGTTATTAATTGATTGATATACTTGGCAGCTCCCACATTCGGGGCATAAATATTGATGATTGTTAGGTCCTCTTGTGGGATAGATCCTTTAGTTTATCTGATATGAGGATGGCTACCCCTGCTTTCTTTTGAGGACCATTTGAATGGTACATGGTTCTCCACCCTTTCATTTTCAGGCTGGAGGTGTCCTTCTGTCTAAAACGAGTCTCTTGTAGACAGCAAATAGATGGGTCCTGCTTTTTTATCCAGTCTGAAACCCTGCGCCTTTTGATGGGGTCATTAAGCCCGTTCACGTTCAGAGTTACGATTGAAAGATAGAAGTTAGTGTCAACATGATACCTATTCAGTCCCTGTTTTTCGGATTGTTCCCTTGGGCCTCCTCTTTCTATTACAGGGTCCCCCTTAGTATTTCTTGCAGAGCCGGCTTGGTGGTCACCTGCCTATCCTGGAAGCTCTTGATCTCTCCTATTCTGAACGAGAGCCTTGCTGGATAGAGTATTGTGGCTGCATGTTCTTTTCATTTAGGACCCTGACTGTATCCCGCCAGCCCTTTCTGGCCTGCCAGGTCTCTGTGGAGACGCCTGCTGTTCATCTAATAGTTCTCCCCATATAACTTAGGGATCTCTTGTCTCCATGCCCTAAGGGTTTTCTCTTTATCTTTGGAATTTGCCATTTTCGCTATTAAATGTTGAGGGCTTGAATGGTTTTTATTGATTGGTTGGGGGGGTTGGGTAACTCTCTGTCTCCTGGATCTGAATGCCTGTTTCCCTCCCCAAATTATGGAAGTTCTCAGATATGATTTGTTCAAATATGCTTTCTGGCCTCTGTCCATCTCGGTGCCCTCTGGATCCCGAATTATTCGTAGATTTTTCCTTCGGACGCTGTTATTTATTTCCCTAAAGCTTTCCTCATGGTCTTTTAATTGTTTTTACCTTTTTTCCTCTGCTTCCTTCCTTGCCATCAACTTGTCTCCTATGTCACTCACCCATTCTTGTACCTCATAACCCTCGGCCTTAGGACCTCCAGTTTGGATTGCATCTCATTTAATTGATTTTTTTATTTTGGCCTGATTAGATCTAAATTCTGCAGTCATGAAGTCTCTTGATTCCATTATGTTTTTTTCCAAAGCCACCAGTAGGTTTATAATTGTGCTTCTGAATTGGCTTTCTGACACGGAATTGTAATCCAAATTCTGTAACTGTGGCAGAGAGTACTGTTTCTGGTTCTTTCTGTTGCATGAGTTTTTCTTTCTAGTCATTTTGCTCAGTGCCAGTGGCCTTCTGGGCGGCCTGCAGCAACAGTGTCAACCACGACCAAGTACATTTCACCCGGGATGATTCTGGGGAGATCAGAGACCAGAAACTGAAAACAAAGATCAGAAAGATACAAAACAAAAGGACCACTAAAGAGAAAAACAAATTTTAAAACAAAGTAGTAAAAAATAAAAGGCCAAGAATCCCAAAGAAGAAGAGAAAAAAAAAAAAAAAGAAAAGAAAAAAAGGGGCGTATACTGTAAATCCGTCGACTTCCCCTGGAGCTTCCCAGCGCTGCTGGCCCCGGACCCGCTCTTCCGCGTCCTTCCCCTGGTCTCGGGGGAGGGGCTGCTGTGCTGACTCCCAGGTGTGTGCACCTGGGGAGATGCCCCCCGGGGTGCCGGGCTCAGTGGGAGCCGCTGACCGGGAGGCCCCTGTTCCCCGGCAGCTGCTCCGTCCCAGGCACAGGTGACACCGGGAGGAGCAGCCCCAGGGGTGGCGGCCCCTCTCCAGCCCAGGGGTCAGCTCCCCAGTGGCCACCGCAGCTCCCAGTCCGCACTGGTCCGGGTGACCCGGGGGCGGGGGCGCTCACCTGCACAGCTCGGGGCGCCCGGCGGGAGCGTCCTCCCCGTCCTGTGCCCTCCCCTTGCCCCCAGGCAGGAGGGTCCCCCGTCCTGTGTCCCCCCACGTACCCCCGGGAGCCGCAGGAGGGGGGCTGTGCCCGCGCGCCCTGGGGTCCGGGGCCTGCGCTGCTGGAATCGCTCCCGCCGCGGCCCGAAGGCAGAGGACGCAGCCCCCCGCCCGGAGCCCCCCACCGGCTTCTCCCCGAGGCCCCGGGCGCCCCCCTTTACCGAGCTCCCCGGTGCGGGTGCGCTCCCCCCGGGTGACCCCCGACAGTGACCCGGGGACTGGAGCCCCCCGACCCCCGAGCCCCCGCGGAGCCCTTTCCGCCGGGAGAATCGGGGGGAGGTAAAGTCCCCGAGGCCCCCCAGCCCGGGTCCCCGCCCCCCCCATCTTCCGTTCCCCGCCTTCCTACCTGGTCAGGGGTGCAAGCCCGTGTCCCCAGCGCCCGGCGCTCCGTGCACCTGTCAGGTGGGATTCGGGGGTCCAGGCTGGTGCGGGGGTGACGGGGGGTGGGGGTGAGGACCTGCCCCCGCCAGCTCACCCGCTGCCCTCGCTCTCGCCCTCCCGACGGCGGGGCCCCACCAGGGTGCGGCGGCCCGAGCCTAACGGGTCCTCAGCCCGAGGTGAACTGGGGGACACTTTCCGTTCTTCCACCGCCCCACGAAACCCGCGGGGTGCCACTGACTGCTGGGCCTCAGGCGTTGCTTTGAAAACTTCTGAAATTCATCTTTTTTTGTCTCAGAACGGTTTTTGTCCTGGTTTGGCTTGTGGGGTGATCAGCCGAGCTGGCCCTGCAGATGTCTGGGGGGGAGGACTCGGCCGGGGCGCTTCCCCCGGGGGCCTGTGCCCCTCCTCGAGGCCCCAGCGCTTCCCGGAGACCTGTCCCCCCCCAGGCCCCAGTGCTCGCCCTGGGGACCTATCCTCCCCTCCCCGAGGCCCCAGCGCTCCCCCCGGGGACCTGTCCACCCCCCCCCCCCGAGGCCCCAGCGCTACCCCCAGGGACCTGTGCCCCCCCAGGCCCCAGCGCTCCCCCCGGGGACCTCTCCCCTCCCCCAGGCCCCAGCGCTCCCCCCGGGACCTGTTCCCCCCCCAGGCCCCAGCGCTCCCCCGAGGGCCTGTCCTCCCCCCCCAGCCCCAGCGCTCCCCCCGGGGGCCTGTTCCCCCCCCACAGGCCCCAGCGCTCCCCCCGGGGACCTGTCCCCCCCAGGCTCCAGCTCTCCCCCCGGGGACCTGTCCTCCCCCCACAGCCCCAGCGCTCCCCCCGGGGGCCTGTTTCCCCCCCTCAGGCCCCAGCGCTCCCCCGGGGCCTGTCCTCCTCCCCGAGGCCCCAACGCTCCCCCCGGGACCTGTCCCCCTCCAGGCCCCAGCTCTCCCCCGGGGACCTGTCCCCCCCCAGGCCCCAGCGCTCCCCCGGGGCCTGTCCCCCCCCAGGCCCCAGCGCTCCCCCGGGGCCTGTCCCCCCCTGGCCCCAGCCCCCCCAGCCTCCTGCTCCACCCAGGGGTCGGCGCCACCCGGTGCTGGTGCCGGGGTCCCAGCGACCCTAACACACGGAGGATTCCGGGCGCCCAGAGGCCACAAGCCCCGCAAAGGACACGGTTCGGAGCCCGCAGCGCACACGGTTTTTCTCGGTACTTTTTTGTCTGTTGGAGCAAAATGAAAGCACGACCTTGTACACGGGGATTTTAGAGATGGATCTGCAGTAGGGGAGTCGTATTCACCCCTCTGGGCCTCTGTCGTCTGTGTGTCTTGACAAATGTCCCGGCTAAGAACGCGGAGACATTCTCCTATTTTACAAATACGCAAGACAGCGATCCCTGGGTGGCGCAGCGGTGTGGCGCCTGCCTTCGGCCCAGGGCGCGATCCTGGAGACCCGGGGTCGAATCCCACGTCGGGCTCCCGGTGCATGGAGCCTGCTTCTCCCCCTGCCTGTGTCTCTGCCTCTCTCTCTCTCTCTCTCTCTCTCTCTCTCATAAATAAATACAAATACGCAAGATAAAAGCGGCTGGTCCAGCCGAGCCCCGTGGCGCCTGTTTCACCCGTGGCAGCTACCACGAAAGCCTTCAGACGGGCACGACTGCAGTCCCCACTGAGCCCGCTCAGCCCCACGGCGTGTCTGCACCCACTGGGGCGGGGCGTCGAGGCCCCCGCCCGGGATGACAGCTTCGGGGAAGCGAGCGCAGCGCGCTGAGGCGCGGGCGGGCGGGCGAGGCGCCGGGACCAGGGCGAGGGCGGCGGGCGGGAGGCAGCAGGGAGGCGCCGCGGCCGTGGGCTCCCGCGCCCCGAGGCGACCTTTGGGCCTGCAGCAGTGCCGGGAAGTCCTGGGGTCCCGCCGAGCAGGGCGAGCCTCCGCCTCCCTCCGCGCCCCTGCACCGCACCTCGGCCGAGCGCCGCTTCAGCCTCCCAGCACTGTGGCCCGCAGGGGTCGGTCCCGGCTCCCAAGATAAATAAGCGCTCGGGAACCAATGAGGGATTCGTTCAACAGCCGTCCTCGATCCCGGGCCGCTCCTGGAAGCCCCCACGTACGCTGCGTTAGGATTCAGGGATTTGGAGGGTCTCGTGGCTTTCCTCCCTGGCTGCTACAGAATTAAGGTCTTATCGCACCACCAGTTTTCCAGACACAAACTCTTTATTTCTAGGGATGTGTAGTATTCCCCCATTATAAGGGTTACATATAAAATTGAAAATGAGCATAACAAGGCAGTTGCTTTATTTATTTTTCTGTTTATAGATTTTGTTTATTCATGAGAGACCCAGAGAGAGAGGCAGAGACCCAGGCAGAGGGAGGAGCAGGCTCCCTGCAAGGGGCCCGACGCGGGCCTCGATCCCGGGGCGCTGGGATCATGGCCTGGGCTGAAGGCCGGCGCTCAACCGCTGAGCCCCCCCCACCCCCCCCCAGGCGCATCAAGACGGTTGCTTTAGAATGAAGGTTTGTGTTCCCCTCAAAATTCATATGTCGAAACCCTAAGCCGCAATGTTAAGGGTATTAGGAGGTGGAGCTTTGGGGGATGATTGGGTCTTGAGGGTGGAGCGTGCACGATTCGTGTTCACAGGAGGCCCAAGAGAGCTCCCTCACCCCTTCAGCCACGTGGGGACACACTGAGAAAATTTCTAGGAAGCAGGCTCTCGCAAGCACGTGCTGACTCAGCAGGTGCTTAATATTGAGCTTTACAAGCTCCAGAATTGTAAGAAATAAACTTCTGTCATTTCTCAGCTGCCCCTTTATGGCACTCTGTCACTGCAGCCCAATGGATTAAGACTGTGCCCTTGGATAAAAATCTAGTTATGCTGTTTGTCAGAGGGATGAAACACAGATATTAAATCAGATGCAATTATTTTCATTGCAGTCAGAGTCATCTTCAGTAAATTAACCGATTAATATTTTAGAATACTGGTAGATTTATATCCTTGTTTTGTGCAGATTCAGTTTGAATATACATTTATTTGTCACTCATTAGCTTCACAAATATTTAATGAGCTCCTATGATATTCAGTACATTGCATTCATTAAATAAGAAAACAAATGTGAATCCTGTATTTAAGAGAAAAACTTAGCAAATACTAATGTCATGAATTTTGCAAATAAGTGATCTTTTGAATATTTTGGCAAAATGAGACAGAGATTATAATAAATGAGAAAATAGATTCTGGAAAATTCAATGTCTTTATTTTGGTCATGTAGAAACAGTCCTATTCACATAAATTTTTATTAGCTCTGCTATAATGCAAAATGTGTATTTGATCTGAATTTCAAGTTTAATCCACCTTCTCATGAATATTAATGTGAATATTGCTGAAAAATTGCCAAGATGGGCAATAGTAGGAAAGAAGAAAAGAAGTTTCTAACTTGAATAAATCTTAGACTTACTAATAGAATGAATCAAATCAAGGAGAAGTCAGACTCTTCAATTTGTAGTATAAGATTTCAAGGTTTCAACTCACCAACTAATGGAAGAAGAGACAAAGGAGATGTTCAAAAAACTTTTTACAAAGCAATGAAAACCAGAGGTTTTATTGGAGACTTCAGTTTCAAAGGTCTAACAGATTAATCAGGAGTAAATAATGCAAATGCCTTGTAAGCAGACACTAGAGATATGAATGGAGAATGGGGTAGTAATTTGGGGCTTGTTAATTAGATGACCCTCTGTATTTGGCTCCACATTCTCTAAAGATTTCTATAGTGAGAAAGAACTAGTGGAGGGCAAACCCAAGGTCCAGGTACTGGCAATCCATTTTAATCCTATAAAAATTTCACAACGTGGAACTAAAAACAAGTTCTGGGGATCACAGATCTGTTTATGGCTATAGTCCCTTTGCTTTACTTCTGCTTCTGATCATCCTTTGCTTTATTCCATATATGACCTGACGCTGAACCACCTCTAATACCCTCTCTCCCTTTCTCTGGTTAAGCTACTTTAGCAGAACAGCTTCTTTGCAGTTACATACACATGTATGTACCCCTAAAGAGATATATATTATTTCTAAGTGTGGATTTCTTTATTCTTCATAACAAACTTTGTCATTTTGATACCTTAGAGATCTATTTTAATATCTAGAGATCCGCTTCATTCTTGAATGATTTAGCCATTCACATCCTGCTGGAGATTTAGTGAATAAATTTGATTTTAAAGTTTACTCTTTCAAAATGGCTTCTCTGAACATTCCTCTTTGTGGTTTTATATGTCTGTTTTTCTAAGATAAATATACAGAAACTGAATTTCTGTGTAAGATTATTTTTAATTACGGTAAACGTTGCCAAACTGAGTACCTTCAATTTACACCCACATCAGCAGTGTTTGAGAGTACCAGTTTCTCCATCTTTCACCAAATTTTGTCAACTTTTTTCTCTTTTCTTTTCTTGGTGGGGGCCCGGGGTATATTGTTTTTGCTTTAATTTGCACTGCCATTGGCATGCTAAGTAGCTTTCCATTTGTTCCGTTGATTTTCTGATTTCACAACTGAGTTTAAAAGGGAGTCTTGACTCCTTACACCTAATTTATAAAAATGAAATAAAAATAAAATAAATACTCAAAGGGCTGAGCTAGAAACCAGAAGGGGAACTGCTTGGCAGACAAGAGTCTGAGAAATCCCAACCGGAATTAATCCTTTCTATTCGGCTTCCTTTGCCCAGGATATTGCTTGAGTCCGTATTTTGGCATCAGCTTAATTCTTCTTACCATGATAGAATAGTTTTATGTCCATCTGTCGCAGCTAGTTCGTAAGCAGGACATCAAAAACCATGTTTGGTTTTTTTTGATCCTCCAAATACTCGACAGAGTTTCCCCATTTTATTTTATTTTATTTTTTTTTTTTTCAAGAGTTTCCCCATTTTAGACATTCAATAGATGTGTGTTGAATACTATAACCTCGAGATTGGGATGGAATCTTTAAAACTGGGTATACTAGTTTTATAGATCTCTGAATTATCTTCCCAAAGCCTATTTGTTGTAATTCAAAAACAAACCTGGTGTTCTCCAAGAGACCATACAAAGTCATAGGGGCATACCTCAGATTTTGTGGGTTTGGTTCCAGACCACTGCAATAAAATTAATATTGCAATAAAACAAGTTAAATAATTTTTTGGTTTCCCAACACATATAAAAGTTAAATTTATATTACACTAGAGTATATTCATTGTACAATAGCAAAATGTCTAAAAAACAATGTGGACACCTTAATGAAAAAATACTTTATTGCTGAAAAATGGTAACCATGAACTGTACTTTCAATAAGTTAGAACAACTGATCACAGATCACCATAATAATTATAATAATGAAAAAGTTTGAAATATTGTGAGAATTAGCACATGTGGCACAAATTGAGCAAATACTGTTGGAAAAGTGGTGCTGATAAAGTTGTTTGATGCAAGGTTGCTACAAACTTTCGATGTACACAAAATGCAGTAAAGCAAAGCTCTATAAAATGAGGTATGCCTATCCTATTTTGCTCCATAATATTAAAATAATATATTTCTGAGTGTGTAATCTTCCAAAGGAAAAAAACAATAAAATATTTCTGTTTCAAATAATCTGTGTAAATTCATATTTTCATGAGCAAAAAATCGCTGTTAGAATTGCAATGTACCATGTGACGTTATGTCAGGAATACCTGGAAAACTTCCAGAGGACCTTTCTACTGTAGACCTTTCCAATGAATAGTTCTCAAAATACCGTAAAACAGACACGCACCACAACTGAGATAGGATGTTTGAGGTGACTAACTGTTTGAAGATATGTCTTTGAGAATTATTATCAAATATTTCAGTTGCTGTTTATGATCTTTAAATTGTGACCTAAAAATAAATTGCTCATTTATCAATAATAGTCCATTTAAAACATAACTAATAATAATAATGTTGACCTAAAGGGCTTATTAACATATCACACAAGACATTGTTCATTTTAAAAGTTATTTTAAAAGCATGAAAGGACAGAAAAGGAAGTTTCCAGTCCAAAGAAACATATTTTCGGCACCATAATTATTGTCATTTACAGTGCTCTAAAGCTTTAATCCAGGGGAAACTCATCAGTGGAATATGACTCAGTTTGATCTGAAAGTCCTTGAAAGGAGGAGAAATATCTGCAGATGGTTGCTCATCTGCATCTCGTAATTACAGTATATGTTCACAGTCTAATAAACCTAAAAATATATGAAGACCAATATAGCCAATCCTCTGAATAAGCAATAACTAATGAACATCTGGATATGGCTACATGCCTTATAATTGAGCAGATAATTTTCAAATCAGTCAATGAAGTGGTGGCTGTTAATTTCTTAGCGTAAGTACTCCAGTACCACCTAGGCATTGAAAAATCTGTAGCCCTATTTGAGACATTTATTTGCACAAGTTATAATATCATATGCGTTTAAATAAGCCTCTAAATGAAAATGTACTTCTTGAAGATAGACAGCTGCATGGTTTGGTGAGCAACTGGGACCATTGATAAAATAATTCTAGGAAAAGCAGCCTAGTTGGAAAATAAGTATGTTCTGTCCATATACTTCTTGTAGCCATAGCTGAGAATAAAGATTCAGAGAGGGCCAACTAGTATTAGCCTCAATTCCAAAGACACCTTATTTTCTGTTGTCTTTCTGTGGTCAGATACACCTGTCATTTTTGCGGCCTTTGTGGAAAATCAATTGGTAAACTCACTCACAGGGAAACATGCCTGCCATAAGATGCTGGAATTCGAAATTTGCTATTTTAGCTTGGTGTTCTGGACTCCTGACTTCCTGAGTCTCCTTCTATCAGAGTAGTCCTGTTTTTACTTGTTTTGTTTTTCCAAATGCCACTAGGGCTTGTTTTAATAAGGCATTCTGCTACGAAAGAGAAAGGCTTGAAACCTACTCTTGTAAAGATATTTCTGTTGTAAAGAGTACAGATCAATGCTTGACTTCAGCAGATAAATTATTCAATGCAAAGTCCTAGAAAATAACACAACAGGCCTTAAGAGAGTAGGTATTTTTTGAAAGAAGTCTTTCCTGGTAGTTATCTACAAATGTTGCAGTGGAGACAACCTTTTTAACCTACAGGAAATATTAGGGCTGCTCTTACTTAAAGAAAAAATGCATGAACTAAAATAATAATAATAATAATAATAATAATAATAATTAATAATAATAATAATTTTGGATTTTGATATGACTTCTACATTCCTGGTTTCCAAAAAATCCAAAACCTCCCCTCCACTAGTCTTTGGGGGAAAAAAGAGAGAGAGACAGAGAGAGAGAGAGACAGAGAGAGAAGGTGATAGAATAGGAGACAAAGCTCTTCCATATTCAGATGTAAGTACTGAGTTAAGCATTTAACAGGCATTATCTTATTTAATCTTTACAACAATTTGTTTAGTAGTTAAAAATACTAGGTACTGATGTGGAAAACAAAGACAAAAGAAAACATTAAATGTCCTTATTACTCCCTACACCCCATTGACAAGTCCTTGAAACAGGTAGAGTCACCTTCCTATAGCAGCTCAGCTGAAAAAATAAAATAAAATATAAAAATAAAAAAATATTTAAACAAAGAAGCTCAGCTGCTTGGATGTTGACATTTTGCTAAGGACAAAGGCAATCATCCCCTCCCCCTCCCCCCAGGATTCTGTGAGTCAATTTTAATATATAGAATTCCTTTGGAAACTTCCACTCTCTCTACCCCCCAGCATATATGTTAGCAATCATCCTCCAAGCAAATGACCCACTGATACATATCTGAAGGGTCTCATGATGGACTTTTTGTTAAATGATATAAGTGACCTTTTCCTAGCGATAGCTAGTCACCTTAAGGTCCTAGAAACCTTGCTTTTAAAATTCCTTGGAAGCTTGTGCTGTCCCTCAACACCCCAATTTGAAAGTTATATGGGGCCACTCCTCAGCCCTCCCAGTGCAGCCCTTTCTGCTCATGGGTTCTGTCCTGTGCTTTAAAAAAAACACTTTTTTTCATTGAAGACATTTCAAGAATTCTTTCATGGCCATCAGTTCCAAACCCCAATGATTTCCTACATCAAGTACTGTTTTAATTTCAATTTCATAAGAGAAATTTGGTCTGGAAAACTAGATCCTTCAAAACCTGTGACCAACACCATTCTTAATTCCAAAGTCACTTCTTTTTCTCTTGTTATATCTACAAGAAAATGCTACTGTAAGAGAACTAAGAGTGTGGTGTTAGTAAAGTAGCCCTGACCTCTTCTGTTCATTTTTTTTTCTGGGGGGGGGGGGGGTGTTGGATGTGAATAGCAGCAAAAATCAATGCTGTATATTTCAGGAAACTTAAAACTGAAGTAACTGTTCCTTTACATATAACAATTTGATTAGGAAAAATATTTTCAGGGATGCCTGGGTGGCTCAGTGGTTGAGCACCTGCCTTTGGCTCAGGTGGTGATCTCTGGGTCCTGGAATCGAGTCCCACATCGGGCTCCCTGCATGGAGCCTGCTTCTCCCTCTGCCTGTCTCTGCCTCTCGCTCTGTGTCTCTCATGAATAAGTAAATAAAATCTTTAAAAAAAGAAAAAAATTTTGAACTAACTAGGTGGTCAATGCCTATACTTTTTCCCAAGTAGACAATGCTCACTGATCATTTACTATAGTGTAATAGATGATGCCAAAGGCCTTTTCCTTCAAGAATTATAAAAGCTTCTCTATCTGGTACTTTAGAATTTGGGTTATTACCAGTTTGAACTTATGTATTAAGCTAACATGTTTTCTAATATTCCAACTAGGTGATAAGAAATAAAAATATTTGGCTCTATTTCTTTAGAAATAAGTAATTTGTTTATTTTTGCCTTCATGAGATGCCATCATTTGGTTCTTTATAACAGATTTTTTCCCCCCTGTTCCCAAATCTCATGAATTTATTTTGGATGTTATTTTATTCTAATTTTAAGTTTTTAAGCGAGAGAGCCAGAATGTGAGCCAGGGATCAGGGCAGAATTGGAAGCAGCCCCCGAGCCCAGCATGGAGCGTGTTGTGGGGCTCTCCATCCCAGCGCCCTGAGACCAAGACCTCAGCAGAAATCAGGAGTTGGCTGCTTAGCTGACGGATCCACTCAGGTACCCCTGGATATCATTTTAAAGTAATTTTTCTACCTGACAAAAAAAAATTTTAACAGCCTTCATCTGACATTTTATATCTAGTTTTCCAAATAGCATATACGTTGCTAATACAGTGGATCTTAAATATTCTCACTATAGACAAAGAAGTGGTAATTACATGAGGTGACAGATGTGTTAACTAATCTAGTTCACAATACATATGTGTAGCAAATGATCATGATGGAAATTACACAAAGTTATTTGCCAACTATATCTCAATGTAGCTGGGAAAATTTTTTAAAAATTAAAATATTATGCTAGGTTTTGTAATTATATATATAATCTCCTGGTCAAGTTGTACTGATTTGTAAGTCATTTGCCTTGATTTTAGGAAACTAATATAAATAACTTCTCTTACATGTTTGTAATTTTATACAGTATATTAGAACAGCTATTGGTATAGGCTGAATTCTATCCTCAAAATGAATGTTGAAATATCCTCAAAATGTTGAAACCCAGGCCATTGGTATCTCAGGATGTGACTCTAAAGGGGTCATTAAAGTTAAATGAAGTCATAAGGCTGGGACCCTATTTTGATATGACAGTTGTCCCTATAAGAAAAACAAAACAATCTAAGGATGTTTGCTGCCACAGAAAAAGTTCATATGAGAGCACAACAAAAAGATAGTCAACAGCAAGCCAAGGAGAAAAACCTTAAGAGAAACCTGACCTGCTGACATCATGAACTTGGACTTCCAGCTTCCAGAATTGTGAGGAAAAAAAATTCTGTTGTTTAAGTCACCCAGTCTGTGATAATTTGTTATGGCAGTCCTAACAAACTCATAACATACAGCTAGATAGGGTTTGTTAATATTCTCGTTTGTATAAATAAGTCTGATATATCAGAAATACTAACTGCATTTGGACAGAGCAAATTGGACAGCTTACCTCTCTGCCCTTCCTCACTCAATAGCTTACTAGATAAATTTTAAAAAATATATTTTATTTATTTATTTGAAAGAGGTGGGGGAGAGCATGGGGGTAAGGGCAGAGGGAGAGAGAGAGAGAGAGAGAGAGAGAATCCAAGCAGACTTCCTACTGAGTGGGAAGCCCAAGGTACGACTCCATCTCATGAACCTGAGATCATGACCTGAGCTGAAATTGAGTTGAATCTCAACTGACCGAACCACCCAGGCACCACTTACTAGAAAAATGTTTAGGCTAAGTGAATACATTAGGAAAAGACCAGTGTTTGATTTAAAGACTGAAAAAAGCTTAAAAGAAATACTTGAGAGAGATATAATATATAAATCAATTTATCTAGAGTGATAGTTATCATTTCTTCTATTAACCAGTATTTTTAAACACCAAATCAAGAGGAATTAATTTCCCATTATAAAACAAATGGAGACTTGTATTAAAAATTTTGAGGGATGCCTAGATGGCTTAGTGGTTGGGCATCTGCCTTCAGATCAGGGCATGATCCTAGGGTCCTGGGATTGAGTCCCACATCAGGTTTCCTATGGGGAGCCTGCTTCTCCCTCTACCTATGTCTCTGCCTCTCTCTCTCTCTCTCTTTCTCTCTCTCTGTCTCTCATGAATAAATGAGTAAAATCTTTAAAAAAATAAAAATTAAAATTTTGAAAATATGAAAAGGAAAAACATGATAAAAAAAACCCCATAATCCTTCCATCCAAAGATGAATATTATTATTTTCATATACTATTTCTCTTAAATATTAATTTATATGATATATATTACTTAAGTTGTACCTATAAATTTTTGTTTGTTTATTTATTTATTTTTACATGTTTTTAAAGATTTTATTTATTTATTCATGAGATACAAAGAGAGAGAGAGGCAGAGAGATAGGCAAAGGGAGAAGCAGGCTGCTCACAGGGAGACTGATGTGGAACTCGATCCCCAGACCAGGATCACACCCTGAGCCAAAGGCAGGTGCTCAACCACTGAGCCACCCAGACATCCCTGTCCTTTTACTTATTTAAAAAAAACTAGTGTAGTAGATGACAAGATACTATGTACAGAAAACCCTAAAGACTACCAAAAACTACTAGAACTGATAAATGAATTCAGTAAGGTCACAGGATACAAAATCAATATACAGAAATCTGTTGCATTTCTATACACTAATGAAGCAGCAGACAGAAAAATAAGAAAATAATCCCATTTATAATTGCACCAAAAATAATGAGATACCTAGTAATAAAGTTTGCCAAAAAAGTAAACACCTGTGCTCTGCAAACTATAAAACACTCATGAACAAAACTGAAGACCACACAAAAAAATGGAATGACATTCCATGGATTACAAATATTGTTAAAACGTCTGTACTACCCAAGGAATCTATACACTCAATGCAATCCCTATCAAAATACCAACAGCATTTTTTACAGAACTAGAACAGATGATCCTAAAATTTGTGTGGAACCATAGAAGATCCTAAATAGCCATCTGGAAGAAGAAAAATAAAACTGGAGGTATCACAATACCAGAATCTAACTTGTATTACAAAGCTGTAGTTATCAAAACAGTATGGTACTGGCACAAAAATAGACACATAGATCAATAGAACATAATAGAGGAGAGCTCAGAAATAAACACACCATTATATGGTCAATTAATTTTTGACAAAGGAGGCAAGAATATACAATAGGAAAAAGTCTCTTCAACAAATGGTGCTGGGAAAATTAGACAGCCACAGGCAAAAGAATGAAGCTGGACCACTTTCTTACACCATACACAGAAATAAACTCAAGACAGATTAAAGACCTAAATGTGAGACCTGAAACCAGAAACGTCCCAGAAGAGGCCCCAGGAAGTAATTTCTCTGACATTGGTCATAGCAACATCCTTCTTGATATGTCCCCTGAGTCAAGGGAAAGAAGTGCAAAAGTAAACTATTGGGACTACACCAACATTTAATCTTTTGCACAGCAAAGGAAACAACCAACAAAACTAAAAGACAACCTACTGAATGGGAGAAGACACTTCCAAATGGCATATCTGATAGTATCCAAAATATATAAAGAACCTACACAAAACCCCCAAAATAATCCAATTTAAAAATGGATGGAAAACATGAAAAGACATTTCTCCAAAGAAGATGTGCAGATGGCCAACAGACACATGAGAAGATGCTCAATATCACTTATCATCAGGGAAATGCAAAAAAACCAGAATGAGATATCACCTCATCCCTGTTAGAATGGCTAAATTCAAAAACACAAGAAACAACAAGTGTTGGTGAGAATGTGGAGGAAAACAAACCGTCATGCATTGTTGCTGGTAAGGCAAACTGGTATAGCCATTGTGGAAGACAGTATGGAGAGTCCTCAAAAAGTTAGAAATAGGGATCCCTGAGTGGCTCAGCAGTTTAGCATCTGCCTTCGGCCTAGGGCATGATCCTGGGGTCCTGGGATCGAGTCCCATGTTGGGTTCCCTGTATGGAGCCTGCTTCCCCCTCTGTCTCTGTCTCTGCCTCTCTCTGTGTCTCTTATGAATAAATAAATAAAATCTTTAAAAAAAAGTAGGAAATATAACTGTCATATGATTGCATTGCTGGTATTTACCCAAAGAACACAAAAAACAGTAATTCAAAGGTATATATGAGCCCTTATGTTATTGCAATATATATGTGTGTGTGTGTGTGTGTGTGTATCTATCTCAGTATATGTATATATGATATACATAAATATATAATTATATATATAATGGAATATTATTCAGCCATAAAAATAATGAAATCTTGCTATTTACAACAACAGGGATGGATCTAGAGAGTATAATGCTAAGTAAAACAAGTCAGAGAAAGACAAATACCATATGATTTCACTCATATGTGGAATCTAAGGAATGAAATAAAAAAGAAAAAAAAAAAAGAGAGACAAACCAAAAAACAGACTCTTATTCTAGAGAACAAACAGATTGTTATCAGAGGGGTGGTGGGTGGGGAATGAATGAAACAGATGAAGGAGATTAACAGTACACTTATCTTGATGAGCACTGAATAATGTACGCAACTTTTGAATCCCTATATCATATACCTGAAACTAATATAGCACTGCATGTTAACCACACTGGAATTAAAATTTTTAAAAAGCCCTAGTATAAGTATTTTCTTTTATTCCAACATCTTAGTAAACATTGCTTTTATAATAGAGTCAATAGATATATCAGCTTCTTTAAATATTTTTGTTGGTGTCGTAGGTCATAGAGTTTGACCAATTTTATTAGGTTGCAAGCAATGCCTCAGTGAATATTTTGTGGATGAACTTTGTTTCTGCCTAAAGAATTATTCTTTAGAATCCTATCTGAGTAACTGAGTATTCAGTTAAAGTCTGTAGGCATTTTTAAGATTTTTGAAATCTACTCGCAAGATTGATACTAACATACATCCTCATTAGAAATGTGTCTATAAATTTGACAAATGTGAAAAATTCCATCCATTGCCCCATTTTTTGTAGTTTAGCCTCTCATTATTTTGTGAATTTTTCTAGTATTTCAATTTACTATTATGACTAAGAAAATTTTTACTTATCAAATATATGCTTTCCTTTGAATCAATATATACATTTTCCTTTCCCAGCCTCCTTTGCAACCATTTTCACATAAACCAATTTTTTTAGGATGATATTGTGAATTAGCAAAAATGACAATTAGAATCATTATTAATAAGGTTTTTTCCTTTGGCAAATGGGAGGGAAGAGTAACGATCATCAGAAAACCTAAGGTACAAAGAAAAAGAATGGGATGCTACTTGGAAAGGATGTCTTGCTGTATGGATCGGTGTCCTTGTTTCAAAGTCTATTCCTCCTTTACTCAGGATTATAAATTAAAGTAAACTTGGAGATCCATATGATTGTGGGGGATGGTCTACTATTTAATATACTAACAAGGATCTGATACAAAAAAATATGAACGTCAAATGACTAATAATCAATGAGAGGAATAATTATATTCACTGCTATAGGGAATGCCATGTGAAAAGCCAAATTATTGTAAAAATATGCTGAGTGGCCATGAAGTTAGAAAGTAGAGAGTTAGTTGCAATATTTCTATGGCCAAGGTTATTGAGTCATGAACAGAATGCAACTTTCCCTGCATTTGGACATGTTTTGTTATATAGAATCTATGATCCTTTTTATGGGGCTCTGTTGGCACTTCAACAGTTGCTCACTGGGCTTTTTTTTTTTCCTCTTTGCTCACAGCAGAGAAGCCACTTCTTGATAATACAGTCTCACAGTATGTATGTTAACTTCTACAAGTTATAGAGTACAGCCATAGAGTACTGCTCTCTGACAGTCATTTTGTTTTATGAAGATGCTGGTGACCATACTGATGATGATGTTGTGGCTAAAATGATAAGGGTGCTTTGTGGTTTTCTGCTTTAATTCTCTACAATTTATATTTATAGTTTACTTCAATAATCATAATCTTGTTTTTTTTCTTGTTTATTTTTTTAAAGATTTTTATTTATTTATTTATGAGAGACACACAGAGAGAGAGGCAGAGACACAGGCAGAGGGAGAAGCAGGCTCCCTGCAGGGAGCCCGATGTGGGGCTCGATCCAGGGACCCTGGGGTCATGCCCTGGGCCGAAGGCAGATGCTTAGCTGCTGAGCCACCCAGGTGTCCCTGTTTATTTTTCTCTTTATTTACAAGTTCATGGCTAGGATAGAGGGACAGATAACCTCACATTGGATCCATGTACTAAAAAAGAAAAAAATGTTCATGAATATTATATAATTTATTTGATTATCAATATACAATATGATATGATATAACATGATATAATAAATTCCTTTTTTATAGAATTATAGGAAATAAGGACTCAACAGATAAGACCACTTATCCCTTTGCCTAGTTATAGAGTAAGGACAGCTTCTTCCTTTAGAACACTTCCACACCAAAACCAACTATTGATTTGCGATGACTTTTTTGAAATCCCTGATTCTGCTAAATTTCAGAATTCAGTTGCTAACTCTAACGTATAGTCTGCAACTGAAGCCATTCAAACTGCCTCCTCCATCACTGAACTTTCTCTTTCCACCTTTTTCTCTGTCTGCTGCGGCTGGAATGGGTTTTTCTTTCCATTGTGTCCTTAGTCCTATTTGCCAGTTGTTGCTGATGATGAGCCTGTCAATTGGTCCCACACATCTCTGCAGGCGAAAGCGGAGTGCTTGTGAGAGCCATTATCCTGGCAGCATGTGTCAGTGAGCACTCGTAGGAGAAGGCTCACTGCAGTTGTTCTGACTACAGGGCAAGGCTAATGAAAAATTTCTAAGAATTTTCTTGGAGAATGCAATTTCCTAGTTACAGGCTTGAATAAGAGTAATACAACCTTAGATCACGATGCTCTTTTTCTTAATTTTTTAAATACTTCTGAGCAGATACAGAGTCATAGTGACAACATTTTATCTGGTGAATTGGTTTTTGTGCAACCTTGATCACACATCAAAGAAATAGTTGTAGAAAAATTCAGCAGGAAAGATTCATTATATATTTATACGTATTATCATATTTCAAAAAATGACAAAACATTATTTTTGCTTCATTAACTTTGTAGACTATTGACTTATTTTTGTCTTTGGTTCTAACACATTTAAGAAAATTATTATTACTTATGAAAATAACAAAGGAAATACCTGTAAATGATATAAGACTCTTTCTTCTGAATATTGTAAAATGTTGACAATGATGGCATGCCAGTATAATTATAACTGCATAAAGGCAGGTCTAATTCACAGCATTTGATTTGATTAGGGGGGGCCTTACATTGCAAATAACAGAAAGCCCACTGTAATTGGCTAGAAAAATATAGGAAATTTTTGGTTAAGTGCATATATTGGTGGCAGGAGAAGAGCAGGCTTCAGGCATGACTTCATCTATTGTGAGGGATCCAGCTCTGTCTCTCAGCTTTGTCCATCTTCAAATACTGGTTTCTCTTGTATGACTTCATTAAAATGACTGCAGTAGGTATAAGCCTCACATCTGTGTAAGGGAAGGGAATCCAGTTACAACACTTCAAAATCATGAGGTTTACTGTCATTGGCCAGTTTAGAATGAATGTTTAGCCCTGAACCCATGACTGTGGTGAAGGGCTTTGGACGTACTGAGTCATGGTCACGTTCCCACATCCAAAGCGGGGAGGGTGCCTAGGTCACCTTCCCATGCCTGAAGCTGGGAGGAGAGCTAGTTTTCTTGGAAGCCCTGAGATCTCCAAGATGAAAACCAGGAACATGCATACTGAAGATATAATCAACAAATGTAGTTATTTCTGTTTTAAATCTGTGTTGCCTGCTGAAAAAAAAAAAGTCTGATACTGAAACTCTCATCTCTCCTTCTATAAGGACTGACATTATTCTAAAAGACATTGCAGCTATTCGTTGTGGTTTCAGAGAGTGGGTGTCAGAGAGGAGTGCAGCAGGGAAGCAGAATGAAGAGAAAGCTGGACGACTTCCCAGCTCTCCTGAGTCAGGTATTCACAGTATGGCTTCATTAATCTCTTTGAAGTAATTTCTCAGAACATCAGACACACATTCAAATGTTAGCACAAAAATACATTTCAAAGCTAAATATGAACGCTCTTTATGCCATGTATCGTTCTGGATTAACCAAATCTCTTTGATAAGGTATAACTATTCCTCCAAGTTTTAGCCAGTAATAGACTTAGGTAGGGCCAGAAGAGATATTCCAAATACTTAACAATTGGTCCTACGAGTCTACTGCCAGTCACAGTGCCCACAGCCAAGGAGATGAGTGGGCAGTTAATGTCCCTAGTGAGTCCTATTAAGTGACAGCCTGGTTAGGTCCTTCCAAAGGGAGACCTTGAGTAGTTATAGTGAACTCTTAAGATCTAAAAAAGATTTATTACTGTATTTTTTTCAAAGATTTTATTTATTTATTTATGACAGACACACACACACAGAGAGAGAGAGAGAGAGAGAGAGAGAGAGAGGCAGAGACACAGGCAGAGGGAGAAGCAGGCTCCATGCAGGGAGCCCGACGTGGGACTCGATCCTGGGACTCTGGAGTCTCACCCCAGGCTGAAGGCAGTGCTAAACTGCTGGGCCACTGGGACTGTCCAGATTTATTACTTAAAAAAAAAAAATGCAACCCCAGTGGTAAAAATGGATGTCAAATGGCTTGATATTTGTGAGTATGGGGTCACTTGAGTTTCTTTCACCACTGGTTTTTCACTATTGATTTGAACTTTTCTATTACAATGAGTAAGTCTAAGTTTTTTATCAAACAAGATTAAGTTTTTAACATAGAAGAACAGATAAATAAATTTCCAAATCATAAATTATTTCTCCTATGTTCATAAGAAATTTTTTGTTTCATCTTGTTTTTCATCAGTTGCTTCTATGTCAATAATCTGTCAATATCTTTTATTTTATCTTTTTGGAAGAATGTATTTGCAGAAAGAAAGGCACCATATCTTGCACTGCTATCGACCATTGTTTGCATCCACAGCTCTGTCAGCTTTAGAGATGAGTGATTATAGAGTCTATATCTGAAGTCTTCAAAGCCACAAGAGAATGATCATTTTCTTGGGAAACTCAGTTTTCCTCAGAGAAGCACTTCTGATATCTTCTAAACTTTTGGTGACTATTGTTCTCTAGTAACCCACAACTTTCTGATATCATGGTCACTGTTTTCAGATTTGCCAGAAAAATAAAACCTGCAGTCAGGAAAAACAGTTCTCTTGATACATTGGGTAACATTTATTTGGGTTTTTTTTAATTTAATTTTGATTCTATTATTTTTTTAAAATGGGCTCCACATCCAGTGTGAATGCAGGGCTTGAACCCGTGACCCTGAGATCAAGACCTGAGTTGGATACCTGGGTGGCTTGGCGGTTGAGTGTCTGCCTTCAGCTCAAGGCGTGATCCTGGGATTCCAGGATCAGGCCCTGGGCTGAAGGCGGGCACTAAACCGCTGAGCCACCCGGGCATCCCTAATATATATTTTTAAAGTAGGTTCTATGCTCAGCATGGAGCCCAATGTGGGGCTTGAACTCATGACCCTGAGATCAAGATCAAGAGCTGAGATGAAGAGTTGGATGCTTAAAACCAACTGAGCCGCTCAGGTGCCTCTAGATCTTTTAATATCTTAAATAAAAACCAGAGAAACATTTATTGAAATGATTAGAGTTAGATTATTATTGGTTTCAACTGCCACTGGAAACTGCTTATTCATTCTGACCTCCCTTCCGTTCTGAAAAATAGAGAAGAAAAGAAATGCTTTGAAGGATTATTTAGAAAGTATATTGATCTCTTTTTTTCCCTGTTTCTCAGATCAAGCAATGCAGTATCTTAAGCACAGTTAAAAGAAGTGTATCTTGACCATACTTTAAATAAGTTTAAAAAAAAAAACTGTCCTTACTGCAACATTTCATACTTTCTTCCTAATTTGGCCCTTTTCATCTCTATAATAATTCATACTCCCTGGAACCAGTGTGTTACTAGAGAAGAGAGAGTACTGAGTTTGTGAGTGTGATATTTATTCCCAAATTTATATCTGTACTCTACACATACATAGTCAACTTCTTGCATTTCAGACTCAAATGCCCAAGATAGAATTTAAAACTTGATCCTCTTGCATCATTTCCTATTTAGTAAATGTCAGAATGTTGCTATCATCTATTGCTTGTAAAAATCTAGAAGTCAGCTCTGACACCCTCCCTCTTTCTAAAGCCCACACCCAATAAGTTGATACTTTGCTGTCATTTTCATCTCTTGATAAACCTTGTATCCATCAACTTTTCATTCTTCACTGTTACTTCTCTCACTCAAGTCACTTAAGCTTCTGTATCTGCATGTGTCCCTCTTCACCCAATTCACACTCTCCTGGCTGCCAACATGAGCATAAAAAAAGCCCTCAACCCTGATAAGGACACTCTTTTATTTAAGAGCTTCCCATGGTTCCTAGAATTAAAATCAAAACAAAGAAGCAAACAAGCCACTGGTCTTGATATGGTGCATAAGGTCCTGGATGAATGGTTCTCAACCCTGACTTCAAAGTATAAATACCTAAGATCCTTTTCTTCGGAACCTCAAGAGAAGTTGATTTTACTTTATCAGTTTTATTTCTGATGCTCCAGGGATATAGTCTGGTTGATTTAACCAGACATACATGATGGAGAGGACAGGTAGAGGAATAAATAGAATGGGAATTCTCAGAAGATTTTAGAGTGCAAGCAAACCAATCTGTAGGAATTACATATTCGAGCTTGACAAGGTTGGGACTAGAGTCATTGTATAATTACTGTCATGGGTCCCCCTTTATATCACTCAGAGTTCTCTTGAAAAATAGAACCAAGAGGATAGTCATTCATTCATTCATTTATTCATTCATTCAAAGAAATTGGCTCCTGTGATTGTGGGGTCTATGGCAAGTCTAAATTCCGATGGAGGGAACTAGCATATTAGAAACTCCGGAGAGGTTGTAGTTCCAGTCCAAAGACAGTCTAGGAAGCCAGAAAAAGCTGATGTTGCAGATGATGTCTGAAGGCAGTCTTCTGAAGAATTTCCTCTTGCTTGGGTGGAAGGGTGGGCAGGGAGGTGTTCGGCTTTTTGTTGTAACTTGAGCCTTCAACTAATTAGATAAGGCCCACCCATCATGTAGTGGGCGACCTACTTTATTTGAAATTCACTGATTAATTTCAAATCTCATCCAAAAACTCCCCCATGAAACTATTCAGAATAATGTTGGACCAAATATCTGGGCACCGTGGCCCAGCCAAATTGTCACATAAAATCATTCATCACACTGTTTATTTACTTTCCTTTGTGTAACATTTTAATAGACTGTTATAATTAAAGTCAGGGTATATAAGGTGTTATCTGTTAATTTATGAATTATCTGAACAAGAATTACAAGGAAATCTTAAAGGGCAGATTCATGGACCCCATACAGATTGAGGGAATCAGAACTTGCCTTTTAATAAACATGGCAAATCATTTTTTTGCTTAGTGAAATTTGAGAGTAATTTGGGTTTTTTTTCCTGAAATCATTGAATCACATGGTAGTTATTATTTTCTTGAATTGTTTGGTTTACTATATACACAGTGTGATCAGTGTGCACTCTTTCATTATCAGGATTGCCCAAAGGAGTTCTCAAGGGCTTGAACCATCAGTTTCATGAAGGATATGAATACAACCCAGGAAAAAAAAATTACACGATGCTTTGTATTATTGCTGTGGTTGCATGGAATGCATAACCTATGGTATTTGCTTGGGGTGGCATTGAAGAATTAACCTTGCCCTAAGTTGCTTTCACTTGCCTTACAGAATTTCTAAATATAATTATAAGAAAACTGTACTTTGAGTCATGTTACATATTCTTCTGAAGAATAAAGACATGTGAAAAGAAGCTGTCTTTACTGTCTTTTATATAGTGAATTAGTAAATTTGTATATAAAAGCATTTCCAAAATCATTTCATTGGGACAGTACTTATCTCAAAAATTGGTTCACAAGTCAAAAAGTTCAGTGAATGTTTTATATTGCATTGATTTTTTTAAGAGTTGTGATATACATTAAGGGCTATTAATGCTCCTTAATGAAGGAGCATTAATGAAGTTCTCCAGTTAAAAAAAAAATTGTTCCGGGATCCCTGGGTGGCGCAGCGGTTTGGCGCCTGCCTTTGGCCCAGGGCGCGATCCTGGAGACCCGGGATCGAATCCCACGTCGGGCTCCCTGCATGGAGCCTGCTTCTCCCTCTGCCTATGTCTCTTCCTCTCTCTCTCTCTGTGTGACTGTCATGAATAAATAAATAAAATCTTTAAAAAAAAATTGTTCCATTTGTTTTGCTAAAATTGTTTTATCTACAAAACCATATTTTTATATGACATTATTTAATATATTCCTGGGCATATTTTGGAAGTTACTAATTTAGCAATTCCTGTCATTAATTACTCATTCAATAATAACCATTTTTGCAATTCTTCTTTGTTCTAGGCAGTATATTATCCTCTGGGACATACAAATATGAATTATATAGAGCTTCTGCTATAAGGGAAAGCCTGGTTTGGGATTTTCAGACACATAAAGGGGTAAATTGCAAAACTATGACCTAGATGTTTAATAGAGGCCCAAACAGACTGTGGCAAGGGATGGAGAATTATATTTTGTCTTCCAGGTAAACGCAGGTTAACAAAATAATGGTTTCGAATAAGCATAACCCTGCTGTGAGAAGTGGGAACAGGAAGAGTTTGTAACAGCAGAAAAGAGACATCAATTAAAAATGCTTTCAAGGAGATCACTTGGCAGAACTGTGGTGGAGGGGCTTTAGTGTAGAGAGGCTGGTGAGGGAAAGAACAAATGGGAAACTATGACAATATTTCAGATGAGTGATCCTGAGATTCTGGACAAAAGCGATTACAGTGGAATTGAAGAAGACAGGCCAGATATGAGAGACATTCTGAGAAGAACTGATAGGAGAAACCAACATATTGAATATGAGGAAGGAAGGAGGATGGAAGGAGTGTCAAAGTTCACCCTAAGATTTGTACCTTAGGATATGGTATGGATGGTAAATCTAATAACATCTCAGAATGGAGAGGAGGGAAAAGAGGTATTAATTTCAAACTTGAACCCACAAAGTTGCCTGGAAGACAACAACATGGACATATCCAACTGGAGGCAGAAATACTGATCTCAAAAGAGATCAAGGTTGACAAATTTGCTTGCAAGTAATCAACCTATAGATAACTGAAGTTGGGACTATGGATGAGAACATTCAAAGGCACATGTAATAAGGAGGAAACAGAAACAGGATGGGAATCTGGCTAAGAGTAATGTGTATAGAGGAGTGCCTGTGTGGTGCAGTCTGTTAGGTGTCTAACTCTTGGTTTTGGCTCAGGTCATGATCTTAGGGTCATGAGACTGAGCCTCAAGTCAGGCTCTACGATAGGTGATAGGTGGGAGCCTGCTTGACATTCTCTCTCTGTCCCCTCTGTCATTCCCCCCACCCCAAAATAAATAAATTAAATAAATCTTTTTTTTTTTTTTTTTTTTTTTTAAGTAATGTGTACAAAACTAAGGAACGAGAGCCTTTGGAGAAGACCAAAAAAATATAATTCAAAAACATTCAGGAAAATGAGGAGAAAGAAGTAAAAAGTTTCAGGAAATGCACAGAGTTTTGGCTTTCCTTATCATTGCTTCTCCTTTGCAGTCTCCTCAGCTGCCGATGTGCTTAGAAATCCTTCTCTAGGGATCCCTGGGTGGCGCAGCGGTTTGGCGCCTGCCTTTGGCCCAGGGCGCGATCCTGGAGACCCGGGATCGAATCCCACATCGGGCTCCCGGTGCATGGAGCCTGCTTCTCCCTCTGCCTATGTCTCTGCCTCTCTCTCTGTGTGTGACTATCATAAATAAATAAAAGTAAAAAAAAAAAAAAAGAAATCCTTCTCTAGACATGTTAAATATGCACCAACATTGTCTTCTATTTGATAGTTTCATATTCTATATTTAATTCTTCAATCTAATGGCATTCATTTTAGGGCAAAATGTGGCATACGGGTTAAGCTGATGCCCCTGTTCCACCTAGAAGTTAATTTATCCATCTCAGATATGCATCATTTCAAAATGGTCCCATCAAAACTCTTGCATGTCCTCTGATTCACTTGCTCCAGCTCCGTGACTATTGCTAAGACTAACTGGGGGCCACTTCACCACACAGGCCTCCTGCCTCCTGCCTCTTGCCCTACGGCTTCCTTACTGACACAGAGGAGTAAAAGGTGAGTTTCTGTCCAATGAAGAAATAGGTGTGAATAGCGTGTGTGTGTGTGTGCGTGTGTGTATAAGTGGAATACATTTCCTTGGGGCATATACTTGACCAAGCAATGACAGACGGTAGAGGGGAAAGCTAAAGATCAATTTTCTGCCTTTGACTTCAGATGATGTGTCATGAGAAGCAATAGTCTACACTGTCTCTCAGAAAATGGTCTCTGAGTTGGAGCAGTCAGCCAGTCAATACAATTCTTGCAGCTTCCACGGACTTTCTCCTTTTCTTACCTTAGCCCCCTTTCCTTTACTCTTGCTGTCTGGGAGTAGCCTCCCTAACAAAGGGGTATTATCCTATCAGTCTTTGCTTCACGATCTACTTTCTATGGATCCAAAGCTAAGATATTACTCAACGATAACAACAACATTTATTAAGAACCCATCATTGGCTCTCTGGTTTGGAGTTCTTTCATAATCAGATATTAAGTGGGACTCTGGGTATATAATCTGTCCAGTTGAGGTCTCACCAGCTTACTTATTATAGTCACACAACACATTTTAAATATGAGATTTATCAATTCTCTCCACCTTCTTCTTTATTTTCAAAATGCTCTTCCTTTGTTCTGTTAATGCATAATGTGATCCGTATACAGTACGAGCATTGTGCAATGTGATCCTTCTTGCAGTTGTGTTCCATCCATCACAAGCCTAGAAGTTATGAACAATACAATAGTTGGCAAGTCCCTCTATTTCTGAAATGAAGTGCCAGTCTTCTTTGAGACTTGCTCAAATATTACAAAAGTGGTTCAGCCAATACTCTTCCACTGGCCATTTCCAGTTGGTGGTGAGAAAACAAAGAATTATTTGAGGTTTCAAAGGCTGTAATGAGACCTGCTTTGTAAAGAGTTGATGGATTACTATGTGTCCTCTTCACAACTGGCCATGAGGGAACGAGGAAGATAGAGCCAGATGGAAAGAATTTCAAGAGACTATTTTGGGAAGCTTGTCATGGAGTCCCTGGGGCTTGAGGAACACCGGAACAAGAACCTGGATCACACCTAGAAAGTGTAATGAGGAGCTATGCCTGATGGACCAGCCCCGGCAGCCAGATAAGAGGCTTTCACTGTGAGCAAGCTGTGCTCGGTGGGACAAAGTGTCTGGAGAGGGGAGCTGGCGGTGAGCCACTTTGGAGAGGCTCCCAAGGGTGTTCCTGCTAAGAAAGCAAAGAAGGTGGGCGATGTACTCCCAGGGGTGGGAAGCTGAGGGAGGACTTATGGGCAGCCAGCACAGTCCATCTGCAATTGGACGACACCAGCCAGGAAATTCTTCGGGCTCGCTAAGAAACACTCACAATCTCTTTAAAAGAGAAAATCCTCAGTCAAAGAAGCTAATGCCCTTGAGGTTCAAGTCCTTTGAATTCTCTGTCATGTCATGAATATGAGACCGTGAGAGTCGGGGTGGGGGGTGGCAGCAGTGGGCACAGTGAGAGCTGCTGAGGGGAAGATGTGGCTCCAGGTGAGGCAGCGCCTTGCCTGCACCTCACAGCTGTGTCCGCCGCACACCGAGGAGACTGTTTTCTCCCTCCAGACTCCTGGGCCTGGTAACTGGGGTTTTCTACCGTAGCCACGGCTGTGTCTCCAGGAAGACACATCTGGTCTCGAGAGCGCCGGGGCAGGGCGGAGGCCAACACAGCACCCGGGGCTTCGGGAGTCTAGGCCTCGCGCTCCGCTTAGGGACAGTAACTCCCGGGGCCTCCGAGATGGAGGAGTCTTCTAAGCAGAGCTGCCTGCAGGGATTCCCCAGTAACTCCTGGTCTCAATTTGTCTTGTAATGTAAAGAGCACAGGGGGAGGGGACCCACACATCCAATCTTTTGTAAGGCAACTAGGCTGGAAGGGCACCTACTGCACGTGAGCCCCAGAGAGCTATTGATGTCTAGTTAACACAATGTGAAATGACTGGAATATTCTAAGTGGGGCGAGGAATCTGCCCAATTTTCTTAAAGCTTGAAAGAGTGGGATCCCTGGGTGGCGCAGCGGTTTGGCGCCTGCCTTTGGCCCAGGGCGCGATTCTGGAGACCCGGGATCGAATCCCACGTCGGGCTTCCGATGCATGGAGCCCGCTTCTCTCTCTGCCTGTGTCTCTGCCCCTCTCTCTCTCTCTGTGACTATCATGAATAAATAAATAAAATCTTTAAAAAAAAAAAAATTTAAAAAAAAAAAAAAAAAAAAAAGCTTGAAAGAGTAAAGTGTAGGGGCACCTGGGTGGCTCAGTTGGTTAAACATCTCCCTTTGGCTCAGGTCGTGATCCCAGAGTCCTGGGATCAGCCCCACGCCAGGCAGCCTGCTTCTCCCTGTCCCTCTGCCCCCACTCATGCTCGTTCTGTCTCTCTAGTGCTCTCTCTGTCTCACTCTCTCAAATAAATAAATAAAATCTTAAAAAAAAAAAAAAAAAAAAGAAGAGAAAGACTAAGGTGTATGCAATCCCATTCTTGTGCTAACCTCTTGATCCCTGGTGCTTGATGCTCACATTTTCTTTTGCAATCAATGCGCCTTCTGCCGTCGTCACCCCGCTTTTAGGGAATCCCCTGCTGGTGGCTTGTTGCTGTCGAGGCGCGCGTCTAGGTCTGGCCAAGGGACAGGGTCTCTCCTTTGTCCCCTTCTGCCTCCCCTTAGGGAGTGGAAGGGGCCCCAGCAGAGAAAAACAAAGCAAAACAGAACAAAAGCCCTCAGGCGGGCGCGCTGCCAGCTGGGCCCTGCGCGAGGACCGTGGCCCTGTCCCGGGCCTTGGCCCCCGAGCGGGGCTCACAGCCGCCGCGGCCGCCGGGGCCCGAGCACCTGCAGGTGCGATGCGATGCGATGCGCAGACACCAGGCTTCTTCAGAAACAAGTCCTCCTGCCCTGTCCTGCCCTGTCCATACTTCACAGGGATCCTGCCCCGCGTGGGGACACCCAACACTTTCCTCCACACAGCCCTGACTGAAGCGGGTCGTCGTGCCCTCGATTAAGGACACCCTCGGCGCTCGGCCCCGCTCGGGGGGTCAGGCCCTGGGGCGCGGGGAGGCGCCCCGAGACCGCACCTGCGGCACAGGCGCCCCCGCGTGACCGGGGCCTGCTCGCCAGCTTCCCGCCGTGTCTCTTCTCTTCGAAGGAGTGGGTAGTTCACGAAGCCTTCAGCTCCCTCGAGGAATTGATTTTCATCGGGTTGGCCTCATCATTCACCCCCATGCCAGAGAACCCCAGAAGTGGCCGTGGTTTGTGATGAGGTGGGCTCTTCTCCCCGACTCCATCTCCCTTCCAGCTCATCTGTTGAATCCCAGAGGATCAGGGAAGATCGACCACACCCCTCAGGGCCCTCGGAGTTCCCGAGCTTTCCTGGGGATCATTAGAAAGGAGGGAAGATCCAAGCTGGTGGGATTCTGTGCCCCGACCCGGCTTCGGTGGGGGTAGATCGGCTTCCATCTGTTTTATTGATCCTCCTTCTTTCTAAGAATTGTACTTGCCTCTGCCTCCAGTCACAGTCCTAGAAGATGCTTAGGATCATGAGTTACTTAGCCCTGGTATGAGAGCAGCCAATCATAACTTCCTGCGAATAGATGGTGAATAGTATGTAATTCTGAGAAACATGCTCTCCATACAAAATGTTTCTTCCCCCATATTCTCTTCATAACAGTTATATGAAGCTAATATATTACATATAAGTGTTCTTGCTTTTGAAAATGAAATTCTCTTGCTCTAGAATGTGTGCATAAAAATGTTTCTCGGGAAATTTTATAGATATGTATATCACTGCTGCATTTTTTGCTTTTATTTGAGCATCCCCTGAAGTTACAGCTTTTCATACTGTTTGAAAGTCATGTAGAATTGAAGTATCAGTGACACTTTGTATAGTACAGCTATTTTGGCTTTAAATAGCACCAATTTAAATGTGTATTACTATGTCATGTGGATTTACTTTCTCAAGTCATTATTTGAGACACTCTGCTAGTGTTTCTATATACTTATTTGCACAGTTGTTTTGCTGGCCGGGTCTACCCCTATCTCTGAATTTTAAACAGCTTTTTTTCAGTTGTGTCATTGAACACAACCAGAACACAATGAAAGGTTAATGGGGAAAAAGCAGATTTGCATAATCTGTTTGACTTAGGAAAATGTTCTTAAATGAACCCTCAAAACAAAATTAAGAATAAAGCAAGGGTCACTTTGGAGTCCCATTGCCCTCACTGAATGATTCCTGCTTGATTTGAACTTTGATGGCCTAATCCAATGCAAAATCTCTAAGAGATTTCTCTGTTTTTAGGAGCTATTTCTTCTTGCATATCTTTACCTTTCAGCTCTTACACCTACAAGACCACCTTGACTTTGCCTTGTATCAAGGTGAGTGGGGATTCCAGGCACTTCTTTGGCATGAAAAGCAATCGTCAGACTGCTGAACTCTGGAAAAGACTATCTTGTGGGGAGGGGGTCAGCTCCTAGAGTGGCAGGCTGCCCATCTCAGTGCTAATGCCACTTTGACTCGTTTCTTTCTTCTTCCCTCCAGAACTAACAAGCAATTCTTGAGTTCTTTCCTGGAAATAGTTCCATCCACTCCCAGAATGTCCTAGAGTCTGCCCAAACACTTTCACTTCATAAGAAGTGTTTGGAGAATGGCTCTTTCATCATTTTCTTACAGAGAAAAATTAAGAAAGGCTTTCTTTTACTCTGCTTCTAGTAGTAGTTTTGTTGTTGCTGAGAATGCATGGGGGCTGTCTTTTTGTTGAACTGCCAAGAAGCCAATTTTGTTCTTAATAAAGGGAAAGACTTGGGGTGAGGTTGGGTGGCGGGGTTAAGATGGTAAGTGGATTTCTTCTCCATTGATAGGCAAAGGCATCCTGAGTAAATAAGGTACTAGTTAAACCATGAATAGCAGAGCCAGTGTTGGTTCACTTCAGATGCAGCCAACATCAACAGGAGCAAGACAATGGGAAAGTGTAGGGAATAAAAGCAAACATATTCTTAGTTCTGTTGAGTTGAGTAAACCGAGTACGTATGTAACTTATGACCCTACAACGTTGTAAAGAAAGGTGAAAACATAAGAAATGTTTGAATTAAGTTTTTTTTTTTCATTTCAGTACATGTCTGTAGTTCTAAAATTATTTGTGGGCTATGGTAAATTAGAGGTTCTCCATGAGGATTTGTTCTTCCGTTAAAGATAATTTTTGAATTGATTTGCTTTTCACTGAACTTGAAAGTATCTTGCGCTGGATATTAGGCTCTATGATTTATTTAGGTTTTCCCATCTAATTCTCACATCAGACTACACCAAAGAGGTGGTAGCCATTTCTATTTTATTTTAATAATGAGAAAAGCCAAGCCCAGAGACATTAATCAATTGCCCAAGATCACACAGCTAGAAACTTCAAAGCAAGGGTTCATACTCCAACAATTCTATGGCAGTATCAAAGGTCATACTAGTCAAGATCCTAAAAATCATAGTGATTTACATGACTTTGAATTGTGTTTTGAGCATGGTATGTGTCAGTATGATTAATAGAGTGGTATGTTAATAGAATGTTAACCCTAATAAGATAGTACCTATTAATTATTCTCCAATATTTACAAGGTATAACAGATTTATAATAACCTTACAGTTTTACTGATTAATTTGATTAGAATATTTTCATGGTATGTGTTGTTGTCCAATGACTGATGCTATGCCTCTTACTCCTCAATGAGTACCCAGAATTGGAACTGGAGACACTATGGGATTTGGGAACAATCAAGGGCCTGAATATCTTAGCTACTTTGTGTGTATATTGCCAAGGCTTTATCATTGTGTCATTTGGTTTGTTCTGTGTTATCCAAACTTCATTAGTGATTGCAGCCTCCTCTAAAACTGTGGACTCCAAATTCAATTCCAGAAGAAGGAACATTTTGAAACAGTGAGCAAATAAAGAAGAAAAATAAATGACCCTTCTCTTTCAGTATGACTATCTACTTGATAGCAGAGACTCACAAATGCATGTTAATTCCTGACTGGTTTGCATTAAGTTGTTCAGTTGATATTTTTCTTTCAGGAGAACTAGAGTAGTATTTACTGTGTTGGCTATTGGTAACATATCTAATTTAATGGCCTAATTGAAATGAATTCTGATGTCTACATTGTCCTTCATCTATGTTACCTCTCACAATTGGTATGCAACCTTTTTCTGCCATAGAGGCAGCCTTGTCATTCATTGGTGTTGTCAAGAAGCATAAATAATCACTACGTGACATTTTGACACAGCGTTTATTTAGTGATGTTTGCATTCTGACATTGACAGAATACGTGAGGACATTTCATCAAGGCAGCTCCAGCCTGACGGAATGCAAAAAAGAACATGCGTGTTACTGAAAGCCGGGACTGGGCTCCGGACACTCCCCTCCCCCGCCCTTTTACATCGTTCTTCTCTCTTTCTGCTTGCTAATTGTTACACCTTTATCCTCTGATTTTACTAAAAAGAACTCCCTGAAAGAAATTTCATTCCACGGGTAGAGAAAATCAACTCATTATTTGGTCATCTCACAGCATATTTCTCTTTCTTTTTTCATCTTAACGCAAAAGGAAACTTGGTGTGAAACAAAAACAATATTGCTATGTCAGTGTTGAACAGCAGGCATCTTCTTTATGTTCTGTGCATAATAGAGTACTAACACCCATCCACTCTCTCTAACAGAAAAATTCACTAATCTAAGAAAATTTGTCAATCATCTCAGCTCTGTTTGGCTTTCCGGTTAGTAGATAAAGATGAGAGAGGGAAAAGAATGGCTTTGGAGAATCATTACTTTTAATTATCACTCCGACACCAAGATATTTCTAGAGCCCCGGTATTATCATCAGTAGATAGAAGGTCATACTCAATAGGGAGAAGCGCCCCATGAACAAGTTGCATGAAATTCTTACTTTTCCCCCTAATTTTTACTTTCAGATCAATTTTGAACCATTGCTACTTACTCAACTGGAAATCTAAATGGCTTTAAGCATCTACTTTGTCGGCTGGAGGGGGACCCGCATGAGAAGGAAGCGGAGGCTTCATGCACTGCCGCTCCACCTGCAAACTGATCCCCAGGCCCTCCTCGGCCGTGCGCGGGCCGCCTGGCTGCGGGTGGTGGATGCGGAACCGCCGACCGGGCGAGTCCGCACTGTCCTCTCGCCGGGTCACTCTAAGCAGTTATCTGTGCCTGAGGGAAAAGGTAAATCACAGTTTTTGAGAGTTTTTCCTGAATAAAAACTAGGAGGAAACCTAGAAATAAGCCCGCACAAAAGTGACGTCTGGTTTCCAGCGGTTATTGTCTTTATTTCTGTACTTCTTGTCCCTCCGTCTCCAGGTCCAGACGACGCGGAGCAGGTGGCGGGGCGGGGCAGGTGGCGGGGCAGGTGGCGGGGCAGGTGGAGGGGCAGGTGGCGGGGCGGAGCGGGTGGCGGGGCAGGTGGCGGGGCAGGTGGCGGGGCGGGGCGGGCATCGCGGCCGTGTCCCTCCGCTGTGCCGCGGGTTTTGGGGCTCTGCCTTCCTTTCTTCCTTCCTCCCGTCCTTCCTTCCCCCTCTGTCCTTTCTTTTTACCTCTTTAAATTCAGGTAAATTTAAATTGATTCATTATATTATTGATTCCTATAATGGTGAGGAGACACCGTAAAGGCAGACTTCCTAGGGCTCAGGTCCACTTCCCCGGGGGGCACCTCCCACGCGGCGCCCAACAGGTCACTCGGCAGCGCGTCCCTAAGCGGCCAAGGAGCGCGGGCCCCAGGTCGTCGGTCGTCCGAGGGCCGCGGCCTGGGGCACCTCCTGGCCTGCTTTGTCCTCCAGCGCAGGGCCTCCCGCACATCCCCGCGCGTGGGACGCGGGACCCGGTCGTCGGCCCCCGGTCCCCGTCCCCCCCCCCCCGTCCCCGTCCCCCCGCGCTGCGGGGCGGGGCGGTGGGGGGCGGTGGTCCCCCGGGGCGCGGCCCCCCTGCTCACCGCCGCCGCCCCCAGGAGCCGCTCCGCGGGATCCAGGCCCCGCGGCTCCGGCCGGCGCGCGACTCTGGCCCACGGCTGGGCGGTGAACGGGGCAGGCGGGCCCCAGAAGCCCGGCGTGGTCGTGCCCCTTGCGAGCCGCGCTGCAGGCCGCGACCCGGGGGCCTCCTCCCCTGCCCCCCGCCCGCCCGCGGCCCCCCAGGGGCGGGGAGACGCTGGGAGGTGGGCGCTCGGCTTCCAGGAGAGCCCGCGGCGCGCACCGGGCGGGCGGCAGGGTCAGCGCCCGGGGCAGGGCCGGGGACTCCGGGCGCCGCGTGTCCCCGCCGCGCACCTGCTCCGCTGTGGCCGAGGAGGGCGCGGGCCTCGCACCTGCGCCTGGGCCAGCCGCGGGCCATCAGCGCGGCCCCCTAAGCACGGAAAGGAAGGTTCGGACTCCAGCAGGTGCGCGTGATTCAGGAAAACCTCAAGACTCAGACAGACGCTGTCCGATTGGTGCGTCTGCAATTGGTGACAAAGCTTCAGGCAACACTGACAGGCTCCACCTCTCTCCCCGCGGCCCCGGGTCACCGCCCACATCCCCTCTCCGAAGGCCTGCCTCCTGCTGGGGTGGGCCCCCCCACGAGCAGCCCCGAGGGCCTGCCTTCTGAGAGAAGCCCCAGCCCGTGACAGCTCTGTGGCCCGTCAGGCCAGGCCACCCCTGCCCAATATGACACCACTCTACTGGGTGACCTTTGCCCGCGAGCCCTCCCCCAGGTCGGCCAAGATTTGATCAAACTGGCATCATAGTCTGCGTCTCTCTACTCAGATTTGCCTCCTCTGGCCTTTCCTTGGTGTCCCATTAGCACCGCAGCCTATGGGCACCTGCTGCTTCATCCTGCTCCTTCCCTTTTATCTGTGCTGGATGTTGCCCTCTAAGGAACCTTTTACCTCCCAGCTTTGCCTTAGTATCTGCTTCCAAGATAAACTGTATTGACACAATCTGTCCATCTGTTTTACAATTTAAAAATAGAATTACAAAATTTGCCCTTTTGTTTTCCAATCTTGGAAAATGATCCCAATCTTTTCTGTATTTACCCACACAGAAAAGTAGAATGAAAAATCTACTCCACCAACTCCAAAATGCTACTGGTTATATTTTTTTTCCTCCAGAATTTTAGTCCGCGTTTCCAAGGCTCCATAAAATGAATACAAATTATTTCTTCTGCTAGAAACCTTGTCATTAAAAATAAATCTGCAGATTTCTAAAGTCATTTGGACTGAGGTGACTTAATGCTCAGCAACATGTAAGCAATGCCAGTTTAGTAGGTTTGGAAAATTCACATTAAAAAAAAAAAAAAAGGAAAATTCACATTAGCTAGAGCAGTATTTCCTAAAAAGAGTTGTTTCTCTGAATGCTGACAGCAATCCTCTTCCTTCATGCGCTTGCCACCTTGTATTAATTATTACTGTTCTTGTTGTCGGTAATGGTTTTGTTGGTATGATGTTGTCTTAATTTATGACCTGTACAGTCCTTGGCATGGGACTAGGCACATGGTTTGTGCATGTTGAGTGTTGAACTAAGCAACTTTCTTGCACACTATTTTGATATCTGGGACCTCGCTGATGTTCTCAGGGGAGAGATCCTTAGAAATAGAATTTCAACTCATATGGATAAAGACGGGAATTTGTCATTTTTCCTTGATGCTCTGCCAACAAACCCTTGGGGCCAATAGAATAATAATAATTATTTTTTTTTAACAGATGTTGAGTTCTGGAAGGCTCTTTTAAAAGGCCTTATTCTTTCATAAACCAGAGTACTCCCATGTACAAGAGTAAAGAGGGGAGTAAAGAGAAGTTTAAATCAGGAAAACCTTGTTAAATAAATGGCTTCCAAGTGACAATGGCGTTTTGCCTTTCTCCGAATCCTCAGGCAGAGGCCAGGGTTTGGAGCCAAGATCAAGGGCTAGATGAGTCATTGCCATGGCATGGCAGTGCTTCTCTAGTCCCTAGTCTGCACAATCAAATCTCCAACTGATTTCTCCTTTTCATTTTTTCCCCTCTTTTTGGCAAGAGAGAAAATAACTTCAGTATTCTTTTTTTAGGAGGGTTAAAAAAAAAAAAAAAAGTAACACCATTCTATTGCCAAAAATTGCATATAGAATTTCAAAGGGTGACCTCTTCCCAGATATAGCAGAACTTATGGTGGCAACGGAATGTGTCACCTTTTGAAGCATAAGCACTTCAGATCCCCAGGCCTGCCCATGTCTTCATTGTACTTTGGAAAACGGTAGGATTAGGAGTAAAAGGATATTAAATACAATGTCATTTTCACCTGAGAGTAATTAATGTTTCTGGCCATGCAGACTGTCACATGGTGGGAGTCACAGTGGCAATAAGTAAGTGACGAGAAGAAGGACCCAGGTATACGGAGATGTTCAAAGCCTTGCTTTTTTCACAGTTGGCCGATTAAGTCATTTTTAGAATTTGGACTTCTCAGGGGCAGAGGGTTTTTTTTTTTTTTTTTTTCCTTTTACATTAAATATACTCTTCCCTACACTGTTCAGTTACATAATAGGGTGAGCGCATGTGCAAAGTCATGTCTTTTTAGTATTAAGACACAGAATCACATCCTTCATTTTTGGAGTTATAGTTATTCATGATATTACTAATTCCGGACACAGCAAATAAGATATCGCCAGAAGTACTTTCTGGGCAGAATAAGTAGGAAGCTTGTTCTTAACGGAGTTTGTTGTTAAATATAGCCTTGATTCCCCTTGCCTGCCTCCCCTCCCCAGCCCCCAAACGGTATGGTAGTCTGTTTATAATCCACCACCTTATCTTTAAATGTTAGACTCCGAACCACTGTGTATTCTGTAGTTACAGTTTCCCGATTTTTCTGGCCTAGTGGCCTTGACGGAAGCTGTGTGCCTCTCCTTCCTTTGACCCACTGTTGGCGGTGTTTCTACTTGGGCTCATCAGACAGCACCTGATTAGGTGGCCTTCTGTCATCTATCCCCCCACACACCCGGCCTGGCCTCAGCACGGCGGGGCTGGCTGCCCTCCAGAGCAGCATCATGGAAGCAGCTGTCCTGACAGGGGAAGATGAGTTTGGTTCATCTTTAAACATTTCCAAGGAGTTGGACTCAATGTCACAGACAGGTCAAAGGCTCAGTCACATTTAGAGTGTGACATGACGGCATCCTGAAAAATATGTAACTTATCAGGCAGTACCGTCGCTCTAAGAGAATAAGGACCTTGAGAATGGCCAGACGTGTTTTGAAATCCCTGCTGCACCATCTTTCGAGCTATGTAAATACTAATCATAAAATTCCAAACACATTGCCTGACACAGAATAGTAGGCTAAGCAAATTTTGGTTCTCTCTAAGATTTTATTAATTATTTACCAGGAGCAAGGAAAGATTGGAGATCCACGGTACCAGGTAGTATCAAAATATTAAGAGGTGGATACTCAGGGTGCTGGCCATTGTATAGGGGAAATCTTGGTGAATTTTGAGCTCAGGTACAGATTAGAGGGTAAAAAAAATAAATGCCACATTACAAATCTAGGGGAATGAGAATGCAGAGAAGAGACAGAGACAGAATAAAGTCTCACGGAGGTGGGGGCACTTGAAGTAAAAGCTGAAGAAATTGTTCCCTTCCCTACACTCTAGTGATGATGATTTGGACCTTTCAGGGATAGAAAAGGGGATATTTACGTGACAAGAAAGAAGTTGAGCAAGTGAAGTTAATGCAGAGTAGGTCTGGGAAGCAGCTAGGAGCCAAAGTGGGCTGGAGCCGAGCCCACACTAAGGGAAGGTAGGAGATAACTGTGGAAAGACAGGTGAGGCCATATGTGGAGGGCCTTTGCTCTCACCCTGGAGGAGGCGCACAGCAGAGCGCAAGGAGAGTCCAGGCCGGGCACCTTAATAAGAGGATTAGACTAGACCATGTCTCTTGAAGTATAAAGTTATCTGTCTATAAATTTGGTTTTGGAAAAATGGCAAAGGTTTTTCATAGAGAAGTGTTTTTTGAAGAGTAGGAATGCATGAAAGTTTGGAAATGAAATCATCAAATGACATAATCTGAGAACTCCTCGGTCTCCATTCCACTGCTAAGCTTATATGATTCTAAGGAGGTAGATCTAGTGACACTGAGACACGTTGAAGGAGTCAAAGACTGGAGACAAGAAAATCATTTGACTTGGGGCTTAAAATGAAATGGGGATTTGAAGAAAGTAACATTTTTTGGGGGGGGGGGCAATCCTGAGAGACAGCGCAGCAGTACAATCAAAAGGACTTGGCAGCTCGGTGAATAGCAGCTCCAAAGCTAACAAGCACAGAAAATAACGCTTTTTAAAAATTGATGCATTCTTTTATATTAAATCGTATAGTTAATTTAGTGAGGACTTAATTCAGTACTACTCAGAGAGTTTCAAGGTATGTGGAGTTTCTAGCCCTGCAGATTGCTACATTTGTTACAGAATGGCACGTTTGTTGCTGAGCCCACAGATATCTGCGGTGGGCCGCGGGTGGGGGTGGGGGGTGGGTGACTGGTAGGGTCCCGGCCCTCGGCGTAGCAGTGACCAAGACAAAGTTCTTGCTCCCGTGGAGCTGACGCGCCGGGGCTGCTGCGATGCAGGGGCGGAGAGACAACACGCAGACGATGAAAACCCGCTCAGGAAAATGACCCGAGGGGCCTTGACCCGGGCGCCTGGGGGCGGCGCAGGCCTCCCTGCCCCGGGTGCATTGGGGCTGACAGCGCCCGCAACCTGCAACAGCAGGGCAAGAACACTCAGAAAGGGGGGCACGTGGGGCCGAGGCACAAGGCTGGGGATCCTTTCTGCCCTGTGGGTTTCAGCCATTGGAAGAAGGCAGCCGGCAAGGGCAGCGGGTCGGGGAGGGGTCGGCAGGAGAGGGGGAGCCCGCCAGGAGCCGCAGGCCCGACCTTGCCCGCGCCCCTGCAGCGCCCGCGTGACGCCCTGCACAGCCCGCAGGCCACTCGCAGCAGCGCGGGGGCAGGGGCAGGGGCAGGGCCAGGCCGGCCTCGGAGAGGGAGAGGCGTGCGGCTCGCGCAAGGCCGCACGTGGGTAGCGCAGGCCGGGCGCCCTCCGCTGTCCCTTGCGGTCCCCGCCAGCCTGGGAGGGCCGGTCCCAGGCCTGCCGCCCGCGCCTGCAGGGGCCGCTGCGGCGCTCGGGGCGGGGGGCGCGGCCGCCGCGGGCCGGGGCCGGGGCCGGGGCCGGGGTCGCCTGCAGCGGGCGGGGCCCAGCGAGCTCGGGGGCGCCGCCCGGCCCGGGGCCCCGCGCCAGCTCCCGTTCGCGCCCGCGCCCGCGCCCTCCGCTCCCTTGACACCGGGGCCCGGGGCGCCCGGGGAGCGGGTCCCGGTCGGGGGCGGAGGCTGCGGGAGGCTGCGCGGCCTCCGGCGGAGCCCGGCGGCGGGGAGGGAGCCGCACCGGCGGGGGGCGCCAGGCCGGCCTCGCCGCCCCCTCCCAGCCCCGCGAGCCCCGCGAGCCCCGCGGCGCCGGGGTCAGAGGCCGGTGGAGCTGCCCGCCTCGGGGCCCCGGCTCCGGCCGCGCCGCTCCGACCACAGCCCGGGGGCCCGGGGCGCGGGCGGCGGGGCGCGGGCGGCGGGGCGCGGGCTGCGGGGCTCGGCTGCGGGGCGGCCCCACGCGCCCCCACGCGCCCGCCGCGGTCCGGGCCGAGCCGAGCCGCCGCGCGCCGAGGGGCCGGGCCGGGGCGGGGCGGGGGCGGCGCCGGAGGCGGGCGCCGGAGCACGCGGAGAGCCCGAGCGCCGCCGCCGCGGACCGCAGCTCTGACGGGCAGCTCGGCTGGGGCCCTGCAGCGCCCGCCCCGGGAGCCTCAGCCCCGCGCCGGCCGGCCGAGCGGGCGCCCCCGTCCGAGCCCGGGGGCGGAGCCGGGCGCCGGGAGAGCGGGGTGAGCACCGCGGCGGAGCGCCGCCTCCTGCCCCTCGGCCGCGGGCGCCGGGCCCTGCGAGGGCGGGGGGCCCAGGGGCGCCGGCAACTCTCCGACGCGGGGCGCGGGGCGCGGGGCGCGGGGCGCGGGGCGGGGGGGCGGTGTCGCACCGGCCCGGCGCCGCGCCTCTGGGCGGGATTTTGGCCACAGGGTAGGAGGCGGGCGCGGGGCGCGGGGCGCGGGGGGCGCGGGGGCGCGGGGGGCGCGGGGTCTGGGCGCGCGGCGAGGTGGCCGTGCGCGGGGCCTCGGCTGGCGAGCCGTTAGCTTCCCGAGCGGGCGCGGGAGCCGCGGGAGCCGCGGGAGCCGCGGGAGCCGGGCGCGGGGGGCAGGGCCGGGGCGGGGGGGGGCGCCCGGGATGCCGGGGGGGCGGGGGGGCCGAGCCCGGGGACGCCGCGAGCCGCAACCGCGCCGGGCTGCCTGGGCTCCGCGTCCGTCGTGCGGCGAGCGCGGGAGGACACTTGCGCTCCGGGGCTGAGCGCGGAGGCAGCGCCGGGACGCCCGCCCGCCCCCCGCCCGCCCGCCGGCCGGCGCCGCTGCGCCCCTCGGCGCCCCCCCCGCCGCCGCCCCCACCTCCTTACGGGGCCGGTGCGCAGCGCCCGCCGGCGCCTCCGCTTCGCGCTCGGACTCTGGCTCGCCCCTCCGTATTATGTCTGCACTCCGAAGGAAATTTGGGGACGACTACCAGGTAGTGACCACCTCGTCCAGCGGCGCGGGCTTGCAGCCCCAGGGGCCGGGCCCGGGCCCGCAGCAGCAGCTTGTGCCCAAGAAGAAGCGGCAGCGGTTCGTGGACAAGAACGGCCGGTGCAATGTGCAGCACGGCAACCTGGGCAGCGAGACGAGCCGCTACCTGTCGGACCTCTTCACCACGCTGGTGGACCTCAAGTGGCGCTGGAACCTCTTCATCTTCATCCTCACCTACACCGTGGCCTGGCTCTTCATGGCGTCCATGTGGTGGGTGATCGCCTACACCCGGGGCGACCTGAACAAAGCCCACGTCGGCAACTACACGCCCTGCGTGGCCAATGTCTACAACTTCCCGTCCGCCTTCCTCTTCTTCATCGAGACCGAGGCCACCATCGGCTACGGCTACCGCTACATCACCGACAAGTGCCCCGAGGGCATCATCCTCTTCCTCTTCCAGTCCATCCTGGGCTCCATCGTGGACGCCTTCCTCATCGGCTGCATGTTCATCAAGATGTCCCAGCCCAAGAAGCGCGCCGAGACCCTGATGTTCAGCGAGCACGCGGTCATCTCCATGAGGGACGGGAAGCTCACGCTCATGTTCCGGGTGGGCAACCTGCGCAACAGCCACATGGTGTCGGCGCAGATCCGCTGCAAGCTGCTCAAGGTAGGCGCCCCGGGCAGCGCGCCGCGCACCCGCCCCCGGCGCGGGCCCCTCGAGGCCGCCGGGAGCCCCAAGGCCGCGAGGGTGGCGGGAGCCCAGCCCGGGGGCGCCCTCCCCGGCCCTCCCCGGCCCTCCCCGGCCCTCGCTCGGGCTGCTGGCCCCTGCGGCCGCCCCCCGCCCTGCCGACACCCGGCGGCTCTCGTCCGGGAGAAATAGGTGCCGAAGTCCCTTAACTTTCATTCGGGCTTTGCCTTACCCCGCCCCCGCCCCCCGGATCGGCAGGTGGATCATTTCTGTGGGCTCCGCGGCACCTGCTGCGGGGCCGCCGTTTGGACCAGCGCAGTGACCTGAGAAGTAGTCAGTGAGGTGGGAGAAACGACACCTGGTTCGTTCCGATTTTCATTCTTTTACTAAATATTTTCCTGGAGAAGTATTCCGGGAAAGCTTGAGTGCTTTTTCTCTAGAGCCTCTTGTTGGTTTTATTCTTAATTGCCAGTTTCTATGAAGCCGTTGTCGATTGCAGATTTCACTTGAAGCTTCTCCGCATCCATTTAAGGAGATTGCTTCTTGGCACCGCGTGTGGGTGCACAGCGCGCTGCCCTCCCTCGGCCGGTGCCGCAGCCGGGCCCCCCCAAAGGGCACCCTGCAGACCAGAGAAGCCCGCGCTGCTCATTCACCCGCCCAGAGCCGGGCAATGAGAAATAAAAAGTTCAGTCCTCTCTCGGTGTGTCTCTTACAATTCAAACTTTTTTTTTTTTTTTTTTTTCCAATTCGACTTTTTGAGGCATTTGCCTCAGGTAGTTTTCAAATGTTCATAAATGGAAAGGGATGACCTCAAGTGAAATCTTAAGAATTTATCTGAGATTGCATAGAGAACGACAGCCAGATTCAGAACTTAGCATCAAAAAAATGAAAAGCTGATGAATATTGGAGATTTTTGCCTTCGAAATTTCAGTGCCACTCTGCAAGTGTATTGTTTTACACTGCCCTGACTTACAGGACTACAACTTACGTTGTAGTTAAAAGTGCTTTTAGAAAGTTTGGCTCCTGTGTCATTTTCATTATTTATTTATAAGATCTTGCCCTAATCATTCCTCAATCATGTTGCTCAACAAAGTGTTAGAATTAATGTAGTTCAGTTGTCCCGTCACTCCACATCGTACGCTATAGACGGTAAAAACCACTAACTTCTGTAAAGCTTAGTGGCAAATTTTCAACTGAGTTTTGATGTGCATGTTCATTAAAATAACTGTGAAAAAATAATCTCAAATCATGTTCTTCATAATTAATTTCAATGTGCTGCATACTAGTTCTTATTTAACTTAGCATATTGTGTTTTTGACCATTAATTGAACTGAGTCGTTTGGATTAGGCTAGGCAGCTGTGTTGTAGACATGTTTGTTGCATGGGTGTCAGTTGTATGTGCCTGTTCCTATGCATAGATCAAGATAGATAACCTCTCTGTAAGGTAGGCCTGTGTGGAAGACAGGAACACCTCATTACCGTAGTGCAGACATCCCTGTCAGGGAACTCACGCTTACGTGTCACTTTGAGATTCTTATTGAAGAATAGTTTACCACATTGATTGAATATTGGAAGAATAAAATTAGCCCTTAACGGTCGTCTATTGCTGTTCTCTAGTTTTTCAAATATATAAAGTCAGTAATTAAAAGAAGTATCTTTTGAGACAACATCTTTTAGATGTTCCTAGACTTGATCGAATTGTGGTTTAACAAAGCCGGAAAAATTAGAATTAATGTACATATCAGTTTTGTGTTTGTGTGTTTTGTTTTGTTTTGTCTTTACAAAGGTACAATGAATCTGGAGTATCCAGTCCAACAGTGGTGCAGGACACTGATAATGAGTTTTAGGCAAAGGCCACGTACCACATATGCATATACCGTAAGGAGTGTCCTGATTAAGAACAATAAGAGATTTATGGTGCTGACAGATTCGGAGCAGGGTGCTATATATAACACAAGGTGATAAAACAATCTCTAATTAAAAGAATGTATATATGGAAAAAAAGAATGTATATAATACTCTTTTAAAATTCTTTGCTTTTGATTTGTTAGAAGATGTCAGTGGTAGGAGTAAAAAAAAAAATTGACATGTGGTGTCAATTTATATTTAAACAAAATTATGGTGAAATGATGTCCTGCTCTCTGTGAAATGAGAGCTTGGCCAGTGGCAGCTCTTTGGCCAGCCAGTTCATCATGCAGCTTGTTTTCCTGTAGCCACAGTAGTTAAAATGAATTCTCATAGTTCTTGTCATTTCCTTAGACTTCATTAAAAAGGAGTCCTGTTTTATTAGGGAACTAATAACATTCACAGAATTAGAGGGGAGATTTACCTTTAATAAGTTACTCTTAGGTTCTCTTAGGGACTGAGATTGAAGTGACCTAAAACAGCCAACTGTATTTTGAAAGAAGGAGCTAGCTGTTCCATGGAATAAGTAATATGTAGAATGTTTTGATACCGGTCTTCTTGTTAAATATTGTTACCCATATTTAGTTTCCTCTTTTAAGCCTTGTTTGGCATTTTAAATATAAGGTTGAAGTATTTTTAATACAGATAAATATTTGGAATTTAATGGCAATAAAAACAACATCCAATGATAACAGTTATAGTCTATGTTCCTCCTATTATCTAATTTAATTTCATTTATATTTTCCTATGGTTTACTTATTTTTTGAATAAAAGCTTATCTACCAGTATTGATGGAAGAGTCTTATTTAATGATTATAAAGTATTTTCTGTTCTCGGGAAGACAGTAAGAATGTGGATATGGTTTTCATATCCTTGCTACTATAAATTTTCATGCATATTTCTTGAATTCTCTAAGTTTTGATAAAAGTTTTTTTTTTATAACTTCCTTATTTTTAATTCTGTTATTGACTTATATGAAAAGAATTATTCTTTAAGGAATCTCTACAGCCAGCATGGGGCTTGATCTCAGGAGCCTGAGATCAAGAGTCCTATGTTCTACCTCCTGAGCCAATCACGCACCCCTATGTGAATGCAGATTTTATTTCAACTCTCTTCCTGTCTTTTAAGCCTGCAAATACTGAAATGAATTTTGATATTCAAATATAGTTCTTCCAACTTTATGTCTGAAGTGGTCAGATTTTTTTCTGCTCAGAGATTAAAAAAAATCAGATTCAGTAAAAATTAAAGGATACAGTTGGAAGTTATTCTTTGAAATTTGTAATTTGATTATAATTATAGCTTAGAAAATGCTTTTAAAATGAGTATTCTTTCTCTTTTCCTCTTCTCATTCCCATATTGAGGTTTTATTTGGGCTTTTAATTTGTTTTAGTTATCTTCTTTTTAAAAATTCTAGATATAGGAACCAATGAATAGCATGTTCATGTTAAGTTATTGTATCATCTAGCTGCAAGTTTTAATAAAAATGCCTGAGACTTGAGGCTAATGGCTCAAACTCTGGACCTTGTAATTTAGCGGTAGGCTTAAAGGATTTGGAAATCTCAGTCCGACTTTCTATAAATCTAACACAAATGGTTGACTGCCCTAGATGTACATCTTGTTAGGGAAGATTTAAATAATCTTTCTTGATACACTGCTCGGGAATTTACAGGCTTATTATCCAGAGGCCATCATGGACTTATATGGGCACACAAAGTATATTTACATAAAGAAAATTTAAAATCAATTATTGCTGGATCCAGATTTTGAAATATGGAAGTAAGGATAACTTTTTTCATGGAAGTATAATTGTACTTCTTCATATTGTTACCCATAGCAAATAATTTTCTTTCCTAGGAGTGCAGCTCTGCAGCCTTAATTTTCACTTATTGAAAGGCAGTTGGTGTGCAGTCACCTTCTGATGTATCATAAAGATTCTTTTTGTATTCTTCTTTTATTTTCTATTTATATGGATACTCAATTTGGATGTTATCTGGTTTCCCCATATGAATGTCAGCAAGTGCAGATGCAATAAAAGGCAAACTTATTATTTTTAAAACCAATAAGGTCTCCATCTCCTTCATGTGTCCTAACCTTATATTAGTCTTTTAACCACAGTTATTTCTGGACCACATGATTCCTGATTTTTTTCATATACTTATTTGTTATTGCCTCATACCATGCACTGAAATGCAGTTAGGTGTTTGATTCTGTGTTACTTTATTTTGTAGGACTGATTCTTTTCACCAATTGGTCTTGGCCAATTTAGTTTTGATACTAGTTTTGATAATTAGTTACTTCCGTTCAAAAGTAAGTCCACAAGTGGATGCCTAATAAACACACCTGTTCTTAGTATCATACAGGCTGTCAGTAAAAATATTTAAGGAGGGGTGCACAGGTGGCTCAGTGAGTTAAGCATCTGACTCTCGATTTCAGCACAGGTAATGATCTCAGGATCGTGAGATCGAGCCTCAGGTCGGGCTTTGTGTTTAACATGGAGTCTGCTTGAGATTCTCACCCTCCCTCTGCCTCTCCTCCCGTTTTTACTCTCTCTCTCTCTCTTTCAAAATAAAAATAAATTTAAAAAAATATTTCAGGAGCCTAAGACCGAGTTCCTCAGAACTCTTAGGGCTAGATCCTGTTATGGTTGGTGATTTTTTTTTTTTTTCAGGTGGATTCATTATGTCTTTAAAGAGAAAGCACAGTTCCTACTTAGTCTAGCTTTGCCTTGTTTGACACAAGGACAGTTCTCCAATAGGTACAGAACTTTTTTTAAAAATAGAATTTTCATTCTTTTAAAAAACAGTAGTAATATTTTTAAAAAATGTTTGTTATGGTTCCTGAAAAATATGGGGTGGCTTGTGTCCAGGGGAATACAGTGTGAACAGAAATAAGGGACATAAAGACCCACAAATAAACAGCAGTAGGTAAGAACAAATGATAAAGAGAAATAAGGAAAAGCATTTGATGGATTTGAGGGTGTTTGGTGAGTAGGAGGGAAATGTGCACGTAGGGTTACAAATCCTGTCCACGGTTATTATAAATTCCATAAAAGGCCCTCAGGGAATTATAAAGCTGTTCTTTCATTTCAATAGTGTAAAAGCCTCACACAACTTAGTACAAGATAAACTACATTCCATTCTATAAGGCACTTTCTTTACATAAAAAACAAACATTTTAATGGGATGATTATCTTAGCATTACATGTTTTTATTTTAGACTTGATGTTGGTCATATTTTATCTACCTGAGTATTGACGGGATTTCAAGCTCATGGAGTCAAAAGAAATGTACAATTTAATTATAGACAGCCCACATAAAATTTTGGGTCCATTCTTTGCAATACCTGACTTGAATTTTGGTCTGAGTCCCAAAACCATTGCCAGAACAGCTTCAAGCCACAGGGCATTTTTGCTCATTCTAGTACCTGCTTTCGACTTATTTCCTAATTTTAGCTTGCAGATAGCATTCCAGCCTCATTTCATTTGTGATTTTCTCTGTGACTTCAGCATATATTCAACACACACACGCACACACACACACGCAGTCTCTCACATACTGCACATTTAAAGAGGAGAAATGAAATCACAGATAAATGTAAAGTGATGGGAGTTGGTAGGCAAGAAGGGCTTGCCCTCTCTTCGTAGTTTCCTTTCCTGTCTTTTCCTGTCCTTTCCTCTGGCCCTCAGCACCCTTTTCCTTTGGACACTTCTGGGAGGTGGTGGGGGTATAGGACAAGGCTTAGAATATGATGGAGGAACATCTCATGAATCAGATGGTAGTAATTAAATGTTCTTTTCAGAATTCCCCTAGCCTCCCTCCGAGCTAGGAAAGAGCACAATGGTTATAATTAGAATGCTGTTATGGGTTAGAGAGATGGGAGAAAGGCTGCGCAGAGATTGATTGTATTGGTGGAGTGTGTTCCTGTTGAATGAATGTGGACAACTGGTTGCAAATCCCACAGGAGGAGGGTGGCCAAGTGAGGATCTGCTGATGCCAGAGCCATTCTGAATGTGCAACCCAGAGTGGTGTGTGTGTGTGTGTGTGTGTGTGTGTGTGTGTGTGTCTTTGGACATGTACTCCGTAGTCTTTCATCTGTAATATAAAAGCTATTTGTCTATAAAGTCCATGACATTGATAATCCCTTCCAGGCATCTGTGACTTTTGAATCTTTTTCCACCTTTAGTCAGAATTTGTAATTATCTGGTAGGCCTCTTTTAGACTTTAAGAAAGTTCAGAGTTATTTGATATTAGCTGCTTGTTTGAAATCAGTACATGTGACTCTGAGATGAGGCATAAGTCCTAAGTTTTACACATATACACATTTACATATAATTAAAATGTATATAAACAAAATACTACTTTTAAATAGCAGTATTTTTATAATGAAGAATAACTTAGAAATTATTGCCACATCCTAAATTCTACAAAACCATTTCAAATATCGATGATGTTCTACTCCTAATTTTTTACACAGTAACTTTAAATAAACTACGAGCCTTAGATTTCTTTAATTTTTTTCTTATCTCCCAGAAGTTGCTATAATGCTATCAACCAGAAAAGCTTTAAAATGGCAGAAAGGTCCTTATTTCTTTCCCCAAATTCCATACAATTGAAAATAAAGATCGTATGGGGATCATTCTCAGGTCCTAGTGTTTTAGGATTGTTTTCTAAATTGTTAAGAATTACCAATTTTCCACGGACTCTTTTGTTTTTGTACCTCCTTCTTACTTTCTTATTCATTCAGTCATTCTATAATCCTAAATGGTTATTTCATCAAATTAAGCCAGCCTTAGTTATCAGATTTTCAGAAATGTTAATAATTTACTAGCATCAATCTAATCTATGGCAATTATTTTGAATTATTATGGATCTTGACCATATCTGTTTATACATTTTTATCTAGGAAATAGTCATGATTTTTGCATTCCCTAATTCCCTTTGGGATTAGGAGGCTTATGGAGCTAAAGGAGATAGTGTAGACTATCAGCACACTGCTCTGTCAGTGAAGGATTTCTTCTTATGTCATAATTCTTAAGGTGACATAATAAGAAAAGGTTAGCTTGATTTTTGTCTACAGTTTTTCTGCTTGTTATCAAAATTCCTGGATGAAATATGGCAATTGATAGCTGAATAAGAAAACTAGAAACTGACAGTATCAGTGCTATTGCTTTATCACACGCTTGAGATAGAGATCGTACTTTAACTTTGTGACGGCACATATATAGCTCCTTCCTTTCTGTCCTTCCTTTTCATTTACGTGTGTGTGTCACAGTTCCTGGAACAAAAGTTCTCTCGCTCCACTTACACAAGTTGAGAGACTTCAAACTAACATAGGGTTTCTTTCCGCCCTATGCTCCAGAAGAATCTCTGGAATTGGAACAGAATTAGAAAAGCCTAGATTAGAATTCCTTGTAAGCCTGTAGTAAAATGTGTATGCTTCTGAAAATGTATTTGGTAAGCATATGTAGGTTTGGGGACCATTTTTTTTTTTTGGGGGACCATTTTAAGTATTGGGCTGAGCACTCATAGATGACCTTGCTCTAGCCAGGAGCTCCGACCTCAAACAATCCCAGTACTCCAGGCACCTGCCACACGAAAACCATACTCTTCACTCCTTGAAATAGAAAAGCTTTGTGTTCATCACAGTGATGAATAGGCTTCCCAGTCTATTACAGGGTCAGAGAAACAAACACAAATCAGGGAGGTGAGCATATTGCTAATTGAAATATTTGTTGGCCTCGCATGAAGGAACAAGACCCAGAAGACAAAATTGTGGAGCTCCATAGTGAATGGAACAGATTCATATATGTTTGAGTCTAAATTACCTTTATGTGAATTAACTGCTTTGCTAAAAATGAGACATTTCTTATTCTAGGTTGGCATTCTCTTGATAGCTTGTTTCTAGGCCACTTCTCTTCATGGCGTGTTGGATGATCAGGAAATATAAAAGTTAACAGATTACAGCTTTTAGAATGAGGCAGAGGTATAAATAGCAAATGTTAAAAAAAGGAAGATTAACTTTAGTTTTGATGTGTATATATAAAAATCAGAAAAAAATAGATCTTTTGGGGGGAGAATTATTTTAAAATAAATAGGAAATTGACTTTTTAAGGAATTATTTTAATGAACATTTAGAAAAAGCAGAGCTTAATTAGTGAAATGACCCAAATTCTGTTCACTAATTATAAATACCAGAATACCACCTTGTGTTTATATAGCACCTGTTTCTTACTAGATGAGAGAACAATGACACCAGGTTTTTGTTTTTATTTTGTTTTGGCTTTTATTTTGTAGCATTAATCAATATTTCTTATACAGCTCTCTAGTTGGAGGGATGCCGATCTCATCCATATTTTATCAATTTGAGGATAAGTTAGAGAGATAGGTAACTTCTACTGGCTTTGAAGTGTCTAGCTTCTCCAGCATTGGTTGTTAGAGCTGCTGTTTTTATTTTTGGACCATCAGGCTTTTCCATGGATTTTTTTTTCTTGTCACTGATCATTGTTTCTTCCTCCTCTTCCTCCTCTCCTTCCTCTCCCTTCTCCTTCTCTTCCTCTTTTTCTTTTTACTCTTCTTTAGTCAACTACTCACAAGGCGTAGAAGAAAAATAGTCTCAACATTTTCATTGTTTTTTTTCTGCACAAATAAAGTTCTGGAGGATCACTAATTACAAAGTAGCTTCCCTGCCTGATTCTGCTGTGGAGACCACGGTCTCCCACTAACTTGGTTCAGTGTTGTCAGAAGACAGTTTACTAAACCATATTTCTCAGTGTTTGCAGACTCATTTACTCCACTTAAAATGCCAAGGTATTTCTTGGAACCCTCACCCTACCAGAGAGTAAGGATTTTATCTTTAAAATACCACTTCACTGGACAGAGCAGGGTTACAGATTCTGTTTCGTTTGTTACATGAGCTTCGCAGAGTCTGTTAAATATATTGGATTCCTCCAAGCCCCACTGGACCATCAGCAAGCTCCCACTCCGACAGAATTTTCTGTATGCAACTATTTAACCCTTATTTTATCAGTATCATAATTTAAATCAAACAAATATTTGCTTATATATGATCCTTGTAAGGAACAGATGTGGAAAATAAAGTAAGAATGAATAGAAAAGAAAGAAGGTAACTTTCATGGTTTGCTGATTGTTCATAGTCATTTTAAGGTGGTCTTTCAGAGTTTTAGCACGTAAGCAATTTAAGTTTCATAATGATTTATATAGAGACCGAATACCACTACCTTGTGAAAGTTTTAGTAAGCTGCAAGTTTACCCAGTGTAGATTTTTAATTGCATTTCTATTAAAAAACTTGAGTTTAGCACAATTTTTACATTATATTTTAAAATTCATAAAATAAATAGCTAAACGACTTTAATGTGGTTTATTATTAGAGTTTGAAAGCCATCAGCTAACAGCATATGCCTTTCTTTGTATCAGATGAGCTGTTGGGTACATAACATAACATGATAGCATCTTCACGTTTCTACTAAAGTCTATATCTGTTACCTTTCAAAAGTCCTAGAAAAATCACTGGTTTGCTTTGTAACGACGCAATAAATCTTTTCTGAAATTATGATCGACCTTTTTCAGCTCTAACAAACTCCCTAAGAATTGCCTACTTATTATTGGCTTTGTGAGGAAAACAAATCTGGCACGCAGTGAGCTATCCTGAAGTGATTTATGTCAAGCGGTAGCACATGCACACTCAGTTCCACAGTTTGTGCTAACAGCCATTGTTGGACCAGGCATTTCTCCAAAGCTCATGAGTTAGGGAAGGATAATTATAGTAAGTCGTATATTATAAATAATGCATGTATGTTCCCCATGAGCTATGTGGGATTTCGGCCCGTTTGCTAGAACATAGCTGCATAATGATTTGTTTGGATTTTGTTGCAGATGATTGATAGTGCAGAATGTTGGCAATGATGTAAATTACTGTTGGGCTGCCTTGAAAATTTCAGTACAAGTGGTGATTTCTTCTCTTTTTCTGTGTGCTTGTCTAGTCTCGGCAGACACCTGAGGGTGAGTTCCTTCCCCTTGACCAGCTTGAACTGGATGTAGGTTTTAGTACAGGGGCAGATCAACTTTTTCTTGTTTCCCCCCTCACAATTTGCCACGTGATCGATGCCAAAAGCCCCTTTTATGACCTATCCCAGCGAAGCATGCAAACTGAACAGTTCGAGATTGTCGTCATCCTAGAAGGCATTGTGGAAACAACTGGTGAGTAAAACCATAGCTATGTCATCAAGTTTCTTTATTCTATAATAGCATTATGTTACATGCACAGTATCTGTCATGAATTGGTCGAAATGTCTCAGTTCATAATAATGAAAGTAATGACTTCTCTCTTATTGCTTTGTAACATTAAGTTGACACCACTTTGAAAATGAAGATTACTGTTGTGATGATTGCATATATAATGTTAACTCAGGAATACGGCAAAAAAAAAAAAAAAAAAGGAAACTGAGATGACTCCTAGAAGTGATTATGATATTCTAGTTTAATTGCAAACTTGGATTTCCTATAATCATAATTTTTCTTTAAAGATTTAAGGTTAAAATAAGTTCAGGGTAATTAGTGAGCTGCCTAAACTCAGCATGCATATTCTTGCCTTGGGGATGGTGATTCGGGGTGTCATTGGTAAAGCTTTGATATGCTGCTATGTGCAACCTCAGTGGAAAATCCCCTGTGTGTGTCTGTGCTAAAGCAGCATTTTAATTTCAAAGTGGGTCAGTAGATTTCCTCAGCTGAACCTTGACCAAAAAATTTTTCAAAAGAGATTTTTCTTCTTTTCCTGCTTTGGTATAGCTATGTGCTGTATGTTATTCCTTAAGATGCACTATAACATTGGTGTGTTCCAAACATTCACAATTTGCTAAGGCTGTGGGGAGAGCAAGGTTGCAAAGGAAAGAAACAATAAATCAGAGTATATTATTTGGGGTCTGAGTATTGCCCATTTGGTTAGGAACCTGCTAGATCATTGATACTGATGTAGTATCAGTACATCTATACTCTCGTGCACGTGCGTGCACGCACACACACTCACACATATATAACAAATGCATGTATACATATATATGTGTGTCTTGAATTTTGTGCTTTGTGCAAGTAAAGGAAAGATATTTTAGTTCTCATTTTTTTTCTATCAATATCGTTTCAATCCTAAAATGCTAATTATTATGTATAAACTATAGCAATTTTGAAAGTAACATTGGCGGTAACATGGACGTGTTCAAACTTTATACGAAGGTGGGAGATATTACATAATGAAAAATCTAAAAATAAATAAATAGATAGAAAAATCTCCCACCATGGTATAGAGTTTTGTCCCAGGAGTAGGAGACGGTAAGCCCTTGTAATCTTTGTACATCTATCACATACCACTGTTTCAGTTTTGGGCAAGATGCTTAATCTCTCTATAAGCTTCTTTTCCTTCTCTGTAAAGTAAGAATGATATAATAACTACCTCAAAGCTGCTTGTTGTATCATTTTTTCATTAGTGCTTCAGTTTAAAAATTAAGATTTTTAAGGATAGTGACTAAAGATTTAAAGCATCAACCTATATCTGGAATTTGATTTCTGTGGACTACTTTATGGTTAAAATATTATTTCCAATTATTTTTTTGACTTAAAATTGACATGATGTCATAGCATATTTCTAATATAACATCTATTAATAATGAAACCAATTACAAGAGCTTTTAGTTCAATAAGTATATTTCAACTTAAATTTTTATCCATGTTGTTTATTGACTTAATATATTGTTAGGGCTTACATAGGAGATGTTGCAATTTTTATTGATTTATTTCTTATTGCATATGGTTTTGTCTTTGACACAGCTGTTTACTAATTATTGTTATTCTGAACACTAACATCAGTGAGGTTTCTGTTTCACTTGACAGTTTTCAAAATTTTTCACTAGGCCAGTCAGTCAATTGATTGATCTCATGCATCATCCATCCATTCATCCATTCATTTTTCCTATTTATCTCTAGTTTGTGTTACTTAAGAATGAGAAAGTTTTTCTATAAAATCATAGTGCAATTAAGAAAAAAATTAGGAAATTTAACTATGATGGAATACTACCGTTTAGCTCACAATGTTCAAATTTCATCTGTTGTCCTAGTAGTTTCCATCATAGCCACCCTCCACCGCCACTCCCACCAGCCCTATTCAACATCAGTTGAAGGATTATGCCCTTCACTTGTTTACTTGTTTTTTATTTATTTTTTTATTCCGTCTCTAGACAGAATAGTCTTCAACCTTACTTTGTGTTCTTGACCTTGATGCTCCTATAGGACAGGTATTGTGTAGAAAGTCTCTCAATTTGGATTTGTCTGAAGTTTCCTTATTCATTAACCATTTGATTTTTGGCTTCTACATGGGCATCTTAAGAGAATACTGAAGGGAGTTGTTTTGAAAATATACCTGTGTAATGGACTTAACTGATACATCTTTATCGGATGCCAGAGGATTTGGGTTCATAAATACTGTCTTACATAGGGTCATTCAGAGTTTTGTATATAGAATTGTTCATTAAGACTCCAGATTTTAACATTTCCTACTCCCTACTTTTTTTTTTTTTTTTGGTAACCATGAACCAGCAGAAAATACTTTCCATAGAAAGTATGAAAACTTGACTAGAGCCTGAATTTCTTATTTTGAGATTGCTGTTTATGGAGAAGAGATTAAAATCGCCTTCTTCTTACCCTCTTAATTAAGCCTGTTGCTAGATCTAATATAGAAAGACAAACAGCAGAGACATTACTCATAATTTACAGAATTATTTTGAGGGAAACTTATATGACATTTTATCTGCGTATGTGCCCTAACTAATTAAATCCCACACTGTTCAAATTCTGTAAAATCTGTATATATTTCCAGACCTCTCTGAGCCTGGCAAAAATAACATAGACATTGTTATGTCCATTTGATCATTTATATCTTTTCTGAGATATATTTAGGCTCATCTTCAGGGATGTTTCCTCCTTTCTCCTTGCATTCACAATCCAGTTTTTTTTTCTCATAATATTCATTGCTTATGATAAGACAGGTATGATATTTTGGGATGTTTTGAAAAAGCAGTATTGCCATTTTTACTTCTTAGTTTTTTGGTATGCAGTTTTGTGAGTAAACATGTACACAGTGTAACTTTCCATTGTGTTTAACATTAAAATACTAAGTTGTTTTCATTCATTCAATCATTAAACAAATAATTGAATGTATGCTGTGTGCTTGGTAGTTCTTTGGAATGTCGATGGTGTGGTGGTGACCAAGGCAGCCAGAGTCCCTTCCTCATGGAGGCCATATTCTAAGTGGAGAAGGCACATGGCAAAACAAGAAAAATAAATAAGCAAGATGTTATCAGATAAAATGTGTCAGTAATAAAACCCACTACAAGACCAGTTGATGAAATAAAGAGAGTATCTCGGAGCTCTGTGGGCTGACAGAGGAGTTCTCTCTGAGGTGCCACACTCAGCAGGGACCTGACTGTCAAGAAGGCCCTCCTGGGCCTGTCTGGGCGAACAGCATGGTGGGCAAGGGTCCTAAATTGGGAGTCCGCTTGATTTGTTCCAGAAACTAAAAGAAGGCAGAGGTGGTTGGAGCAGAGCAAACAATGTGGAGAGTTGAGTGAGAGGTCATTGAGGTGGACGGGCCGTCTCTGCCTGTCATGTACCAATGGGAAATGTTGGAATTTGATGAGAAAGCAAAGCCTGTATTTTTATGGTAAAAATCTCAAATTGTCTATAACAAAGGAAATATACTTTTTCCCCCTAGTGGGTTGCCTTGTGGTTTATTTTAAAACAAATGACCCTAATGTCTTAGAAATGCATAAAACCTTAGATAGTTACCACTTCTTTTTGTATTAGTGGTCATATCCATCCCCCCTTCCCCAACACACACACACACACACACACACACACACACACACACACACACACAGGAGTCGCTTACGAATCTTCTGGTCTCTTTTAGTTTTTGCTTCTTCCTACTCTTGTAGTCTCAGCAGGAGTGATGGTGGTGATGGTGGTGAGAAATGAGAATTTCCTTGAAAGTTTTAGCTTTCAGCTCAGAGCTAAGCAATCATTACTTTCCCTACTTCCTTGGAAATACTCCTCAGTGATTAGACTCAGGTATTGTTGCCTTCCTTGCTTCAGATGATTTTGGGTTTTCACTCCCAACAAGGAGCCCAAGATTTGCCTCTTCGTTAATAACCTTTGCTTCTTTACTGGTCCGGCAAACTCCTAAACCCGTGTTACCTCTGACTCTTGCTCCCTTTGCTTCTTTTCCCAGGAGAGAGCGCGCTGCTAGAGGCAAACAGCATTGCAGATTTGGCTCATTAGAACTGGATGCTTTCAAACTTCAATCTGCTCTCTGCTGCTATTTGGCAGTCTTTTTAATTGTCTTTTCTGTACTCCCAGGCTCTCTCCCCGTGGGATCTATTTTAGACCTTTTCTCTCTTTCCATGTCCCCAGTCCCAGCTGTCCTATCCTTTCCTTGGCATATCATCTCCACCTATTCTATCAAAAAGAATGTGACACTTCAATTTTTATACATTTTTTTTACTCTCCTTATCCTTTTCTCATAATTATCTTCTCTTTCTGGGTGTCTATGGGGGAAAGTGTCCTTATTCTTCTCCAAAACCATCTCCTTTACAGCTAGTTCTGTTTCCTACCACCCGTGACTCAAGCTCCTATACTTAACACACCTGATGCCTAAAATCCCGTTGACTGTATTTGCTCTCAGACATTTCGAGGTCTTTGAAAAAAATACAAAACCCATTATCTGCCCCTTCATACTCAGGGTTCTCCCCTGAATTCGGAGACTTCTACTTTCTGTTTGTTCCTTATGTCCTGCATCACTGCCTCCTCCTCTTTCCTATAAATGTAAACCTCTGTCTTGCCTTCTTTCTTTTCAAATCTAGACACTCACCTTTTATTGCTCTTTTTCTAAAAAACAAATTCATAGAATACAGGTTCACCGTTCCAATTCTCTTCAGCTAGGAAGCCTCTCACCAGCTTCGCTCTTGTGCGTGGGGTTAATTTCTGGAACACTGCCCTTACGTGGGTGCCACCATTTGAACTCAGTCACCTGGTCCAGATACCAAGCCATCATCTTACATTCAAATTATATCCTCATTTGGAAGGTGTGTAGCTAGTAGTGTTTGCAGTTTTACCTCATACTCTTCACCTTTTCCCCTTTTTACATCCAGTGTTCATTCCACAAATTCCTGTTGAAGAACTATTATAGGCTGAGCACTATTTTGATCCTAGGGGACATGTTAAACAAAATTCTGGCCCTTATAGGGACGTTTATTCTTATGTAGGAAACAGAAAACAAAATGAAGGGTTTCATCTGAAATGATGAAAGTGATCAGTGCTGTGGGAAAAATAAAGCAAGGCAAGAGGGATTGGGAGCATAGGGAAATCAGGGTGGGCTGCAATGAAATGGTGACAGCTGAGACCAAACACCGTAATATAAGTGGAGCTTAATGGAGGGGCCTTCCAGGTATGGGGATTAGTAAAGCCTCCAACGGGAAGGTACTTGGTTGCCCTCTCTCTCTTACTGATGTCTTTCAATTCTTCTTTAAGCCTATCTAATAATACTTCTACCTCACAGTAGCTGTCTCAGGAGTGGATTCAGGATCTCTTCTTACATGCAGGTTACACGCTATTATTGCCCAGTAAATTTGCTTGCAACATGACTTCCATGATATATCTGTGCTCAAAAATCCCTGACGACTGCTGTATCAAAATGCACATATTTATTCCTGAGAAAATTAGGCTGCTCTTCTTTGCTGTAATGTCCATACACTGATGCTCACCCTGACTCCCATGTCTGCAATAATACCATTTTCACTGCCATATTTATTGTCTTGCTTGTATGTGTTTTTTCTTTAGTCTATATTTTCTTTAATAATTCTCTTTAAAAAGCTGTATTTACTATGAAAGGGCCATTAAATACATGCTCATTATAGAACAAATAAAAACACAAATATGCAAAATATAAACTAATCTTGATTTCAACCACTATGCTCTTACCATATTGGTCATTAACCTTTTGGGTGTCTGCATTCAGATAAACTGTTAGTTTGCTACATGCACTGTTTTATAACTTTATTGTATAACATCAGCACCTTTCACATCAAATTATAATTCTATACCATTAGTTTTAATGCCTTTATCGTATGCTAATTTATGGTGTCTCATAGTCTGGGATTTTTAGGCATTTCCTTTTAATAATGTAAATATTTTGTAGTCCATAGTTTTAATTTATTTACCATCAACTTTCTATAAATTCCTAGAGATGGAATTCTTGGAGAAAGAGGCATATAAATCTGTTAGTTTTTAATGCGTATGTTAAGATTGCTCTACAGAAAGTTGGTAACAAGTTACAACTGTATATGAAGGCACCCATTTCCTCATAACCTTGCCAACAATGGATATTATAATTTTTTTTGCCAATCTAACATTATTCTTTTTGATTACTAGTGAGATTGAAATTATTGTACCTATGGGCTATCAGTTTTATTTAATGAATTCTCAGTTAATATTGCTCGTTTGTCTGCATTTCTTTTTATGTAGAAGTTGCTTGCATAACTAACACATTATTATGAACAACCATGTCCCCAGTATACAGTAGCCTGTCTACTACTTAAAAAATTCTGGGCAGATCCCTGGGTGGCTCCGCACTTTAGCGCCCGCCTTTGGCCCAGGGCGTGATCCTGGAGTCCCGGGATCGAGTCTCGCATGGGGCTCCCTGCATGGAGCCCGCTTGTGTCTCTGCCGCGACCCCCCCCCATGCCCTGCCCTCGTCTCTCCTGAATAAATAAATAAAATCTTTAAATAAATAAACAAAATCTTTAAAAAAATTCTCTTTATGTGCGTGTGTGTGTATATATATATATATATATATATATATATATATAGTTTTTCACAATTATCACTTATGTGCTTTAATATATCTCCAGATAAACTGTAAGCTTCTAAGACTGATAGAAGACTTTTTAAATAGATATTTTTAAGTGGTATTTCATAGGTTCCAGGAAACACTTCTGATCTGTTTGTTGTTATTTTTAACTGATTTTAATAGAGTTCCTCTCTTTTTAAAAGCTGGCTTTCGAAGTCCCAAAAGGAAATCAGTTAATACATATTTGTTGATTATCTATATTAGTGTACTACATAAATGATTAATGAAGAAGCTCATATCCACAGGGAGAAAGAAGTTGAGTGACATTGAGTATTAACAAATGTGCTCAAACAGAGTGTGTGAAGCATGTGTGTAGGGGACTAGAACAGTGACCACTGATGGATTTGTTCCTAAAAAGGTCTGAGAAGGCCCTCCCTAGAGGATGTGGCATGAGTTGAGACAGGAAGGGGAAGCAGAAGGTCATCAGGAGGGTAAAGAGAGCCGGGCATTCTGGCCACAGGGACAGGAAGTGACACTTCATTTTGTTGAGTCAAGTAATTTGGTATGGTAAGGGTATAGAACAGGTGGAGGGGAACTGGCTGGAGATGAGCCTATCGGTGAGTCATAGTTTGGACCTAATTCTGCAGGCACTGAATCCCTTGAAAGATTTTAAGCAGTAAAATACCATGATTATATTTGCATGATTGAAAGGTCCCTCTGGTTGCAGGTGGAGGATGGATTGAATGGAACTGAGACCGGAGACAGACGAGTTATTAGGCTGCTACAGTAGGCCAGACCAGAGGTAATTGGGTCCTGTGTGAGATTGTCTGGCTCAGGCAACTATGTGACTGTTGAAACTAATGAAAAAGGCCTCTGGTTTCAAAGCTGTTAGTTGTGATTAAACAGGAATGGGAACAAGGGCCCCAGGATCCTTCCCACTGAAGTTGTGCAGGCTACTTAGAAGCTGAGGCACCCAAAGAAACAAAATGATAGACGGAGAAAAAGAAAAACAGCACAAATAAGACATTGACTCTTCTCTTCACTAGTGAAAAACAGTTTGAAATTTTCTAATGAGTAAGTCACAGAGCAGAAGTTCAACACTGAGTAATTGAGATGTGCCTCAGTTTCCCTTACACTAACTTTATTAATTGTAATTAATCTTATACTATTTAACTTTATTAATTGTAATTAATCATTACTCCTAAATGATTCATCAGAAAATAGTAGTCAAGAACCTCTCTAGTCATAACTGTAAATGAGGCAGCTCTCTTATGACCATTGGAAATTTTATTAATCCTTCTTCATTGCAGATTCTAAATTGTTAGCATTGAGCTCATAACTCTTGTAGCCAGGACCTAAATCACAGGCGGCCTGTCTAACTCTTTGATTTTCTTGTTCCTGCCCAGATTGCTTTTACCTTTGAAAGTAATTTTTTGTGTTTCAGAAGACTTTCTACCTTATCAGCTAAAAGTCCATGACATTTGGATCTGTATATATTGGAAATATCAATGGACATTTTTCTTAGTAACTTCTATGATTACATATTTGTTAAGTACTTATTGTTTCTTTTTTCTTTAAAAGGTTTTATTTATTTATTCATGAGAGACAGAGATAGAGATAGATAGAGAGAGAGAGAGAGAGAGAGAGAGAGGCAGAGACACAGGCAGAGGGAGAAGCAGGCTCCATGCAGGGATCCCAATAGGACTCGATCCCGGATCCCGGGATCACGCCCTGATCCGAAGGCAGACGCTCAACTGCTGAGCCACCCAGGCGTCCCAGTACTTATTGTTTCTTAATTGTGACTTTTTTTTCCCTTTTTTAGAGACTCCTTTTCAATATTTTGTTCTATCAAAATAAAACTCAGATCTTAGGGTGCCATGATTTCTTTTTTAATTTAAGGCCTCAATTTTTATGAGCAATTCCTAAGTAAAATCCTACTTAATCAGAATTTTCTTTGATAGACCACTATAGGGATTTTTTAATGTACTTTACGAATTTCATGCCTAAATATTGAAGTATGAGTAGAGTGGCCAATTAGGATGGCTAAAAGCTTTCTGAGGCTTGGGGCTTTCAGTGCTAAAATCAGGAGTCCTGGACAAAACGGGATGTTTGGTCATCCTGCTTAGTAGTCAGGAATGTTTAGCTAAGCCTTCCTAAATGCCTGCTTTAATTCAATTGAGAAGTTTACTTTATTAGTAGTGCACTGGGTCTCTTCAGACTCATGATTGAATCATTCCACCATTTTCCTTACTTCACCTTTGTCAGCACTGGAGTCCCCAAAAAGTTATAAAGACTATTTTCACATATGTTATTTTCTTGATTATTTTCACTGCATATTTTATAGGATATTTAATTAGTAGAATTCTAGCATCTTAGGATAGAAGTTTCTCATTTGCCATGCAGGAGGTTGGTCTGGGTCAGTTAGTTACAGTGGGTGAGGTGGATTGGGGAAGGTAAGACCAAATTTGTCACAATCTGACCTATGGTTTATATGAATAAAATAAGCCAGGAAATTTTATCTATAACTAATTGTTAAATATATGCATAGGGTAATTGTAATTGGGTAAAGCAGTTTTGGGATAAGATGTGGCATAGTCCAAAGACCAGTAACTTCACAGTTTAGACGTTAACTAACACATTCTCAGATATTTTTCAGTGTGAAGTTTGGGGACTACGTGTGTTGAAATTCCATGGTATAGTTCTTAAAATATGGACATCTGGGTTTTTACCTAGATTTACAGTGTTAAAATGTTTGGTGTTTGTGGCTCAGGAAATTTGCATTTTTAACAAGCACTGGGTGATTCTTATTAAGAATATTACAGTTTGAGAATGCCTCAATCCTGTAACTAGGAAAGCCACGTATATCTATTGAATTAACTACTCAACTGCAACATCTTGGCCTAATCTATCACATTGATATGTTGTAAAAATGAAAGAGAACATAGCTCTTGAGATTTCTGAAATCTTCAGAGATGAAGCTCTGTGTCAGTTCATACTGGGCTGATCAATGTAGCTAAATGCAAATTAATATGGATAGAAAAACAGTGAAAATCATGAGTATGAATTAAAATGCATTGCTGTTCATCATCATAAGCAAGAACAAAATGTGATAGTTATTGTAGAACATTGTGTGAAAATGTAATATAAATGCCAAGTAAGGATGTTAGTGCCACTCACTGATGGAGAGAATTCTGATCACTGAAACTGCAACGCATACATTAGACCAGAACACTGTCTATGGTTATTTATTGTTTCATAGGAGACTATCATTATGCTTACTGTAAAGTTAAAAAGAATAATTTCACAATTTTTTACTATGACTAACACTGGCTCTTAGTCATTAAAGCTAAGCTATTTAAGAGTTTTCTGGGATAAATTTTGTAGAGACTACAGAGATTAGATAAAAATGTAAATATGTTTTTTAATAAAAAGTGATATAGTAAGTGAGTAAGATTTGAGATTCAGATAGACTGAGTTTATTTTGACAGATCAGGATCGTAGACCCAATTTGACATTGCTGCGTTTTGATTAGTTACTCCTTTGTGATTCCTATGCTTGGGCCATGTCTGAAAAAGAGCTAAGGTCATTGGCCCATTCAGCTCAGGAGAGCTTAGAATTGATGTTCAAGTAGAAAGTCGTTGCTGCTCTTCAACATATGTTGAATGGGATTATAAATAATATAAAGTTATTGTATAAACTATGGTATTTTAATATTTATTAATGATGATAACAGAGTACCATCACAAAATTGAGAAGGGCCTGTCAAGGGGCAGAGGAGAAAGGAGGAAGATAATGTTTTTGTTTTTCAAGGAAGACTTACCCTTGGAGAATGACCTTAATTGTGTTGATTATGTATGGGGTGTACTTGCTGAACCTCCTCTGCCAAAAATATACTCATAAGCCTGCGAATAGCTCAGATCCATTGCTGCTGCCTAGTTCAGAGAAGAGTGACGTCTAGGCCATTTTAGAGAGATAATTAGATCTTAAAGGCTTTTGGAGAAAGAGCGTCTTAGTCTCCCTTAAATTACTGTCAAACAATTTTTTGTATGTCTCTAAATTAATTTTTAATATAATTTAAGCCCTTATTTTATTTTAAATTTATTTTTATTTTAGATTTCTTGTCATTTAAGATGGAAAATGTCCTGCCATTAGTTTTTAGAGCCATCATAGTCACATGCAGTACCAACTCTGTGCTACACCTCAACATTTATTTATTTATTTTTAATTAATTAATTAATTAATTAATTAATTTATTATTTTTAAAAAGATTTTATTTATTTATTCATGAGAGACACAGAGAGAAAGGGAGAGGCAGAGACACAGGCAGAGGGAGAAGCAGGCTCCATGCAGGCAGCCCGACGCAGGACTCGATCCCGGGTCTCTAGGATCAGGCCCTGGGCTGAGCCACCCGGGCTGCCCCACCTCAACATTTAGATATAGGTGTAATTTGGTTTCTTGGAAGGACAACTTTCTTCTAAATGCATATAATATGAGGGGCTAAGTTTGGGAAAGGAGGAGTGCATGGCCCTTTGATGACTAGAGAAGGTTTGGACCTTATGAACTGAATGTCTGTGTATGAGCTCTCAACAATTTTTTTTTTTTTTTTTTTTTTTAGTACTTTCTCTGTGCTGAGGGTTTACTTTCTGACTCATGCTCCTGAGTCAGCAGTTCCCCAGAAATGGCTCCAATCCTTCCATATTTGGCAGCACTACTTAGAGAATGTAGAAAGAAAATGATGTAGCCTCTTTGTATATGTGTATTTATTCAGATTAGCGTTATCGGTTCCAAAAATGTCTTAACATGTGTTATCTGTTTCTTCCTGGTTTTGCTTTGCTCTACATTTCTCCCAGTGGCCTTTTTTCAAATATGCTTCATTACTCTCCGTTTTCATTTTTATACACGAAATGCCAGGCTTTCTTATACGTATAAGGCTTATTCTCTTCACATAGCTAAGATTTTAGTATGTTATAGCCTGTAAATTGTGGACTGGTAATGCTTCACAATAGTCCTTTATTATAAGGTTTAGATGTCTTAAGTTTTTTAGGCTAACTCGCTAAAACTAGGGAAAGAGTTTGATTCAGAACTTTTTATGTCCATTCTGTGCAGCATACTGATGGTCTTTTGTTTTTAATTCAGTTATTGAATATTGCTTAAATTCAGTCTAGCCGAGCTGAATTTTGCTCTTTAAATTTTGTCTAAAATGTGCCAAGGGAAGGTTCCTAACCTTTATAGAGTTCCCTCCTATGTTCCTAGTTCTACTAGACCAGTAGTACAGATGCCAGTTAAAATATCATTTCTTATTTGAATTGGTCATTTAATTATATATGCCTGGTATGATGTCTTCCCTGGTTTGGATATGCTTGGTAAAATCTAATATGCTACTTTTAGCTTTGAAGAAGCAATATTTCTTCCTTTACACAGGAAATCATAGTATCATCAGAACCAGAAAAAGTTGAGAGGAAGAAGAAAAGAGACACATTCATGGTTTTTGAAACAACTGTCTTATAATTGTAGAATTGGAATTATAGAATTATAAAGATAAAATGCTTCTTAGTGATAATCTAGTTAAAACTTTCCATTTTAAGGAAATGGAAAGCATGATTCAGTGAGGTAAAACAACTTGCTTATCTTGTCAGAAGCAGTTGGTGGAACAGTCTGGAATATGCTTTTGCGCTTTGCCTCTTATTCTGGCATTCTCATTACTAACAATGATTCAGTTATTTAAATGCATTTCTGGCTTCTCTAATTTAACATACTTTATGATTATGGAGACTATAATTTGTTAAGACATGTCAAGGATTTTCTATTACTAGGGTTGAGGTTTTAGATCAGATCAGCTACTTGCCTAGCTGAGCAGAGGGGAAGGGTAGTTAGGAGACTTATGCCTTATAAATCGGTCTGGTTTTGAATGGCATTGCCAAGTCCTTTTTTACAAATACAATAAGGAAAAGTGAAAACTTCCTATGTTTCAGGTTCTGAATGAGATTCATATGGCTAAAGACAGGATGTATATGGGGTAATGGGAAAAAGTTTCAGATGACGGTACTAGAAAAGTAAAGGCTGGAAAATGTAGTACTTTTAAGTTATATATGTGTTAGTACTTTTTTGCTATGAGTCACTGGGAGCCACAGATAGCTTTTAAGCAGGAAAGTGACATGATCACGATTGTGTTTTAGGAAAAATAATCACTCTGGCTGACCATGGAGAAAGTAGTAAAGGGGGCAGAACCAGCGGTCGGTGGCTCAGTTGGGTGCAGCAGCAGTAATTCAAATGAGAGGTGGCAGTCTGTTGCTAATGGGAGCTTGAAGAAGCACCCATTTTGGTTAGATTATTGAGGAAGGTTTGCTGAAAACTTGAAGTATGTAAACTTCCCTGTTGCCCTTGATGAAGTTTCGTGCCTGAGGATGAAGGTGAAGATACTTATGAATAAAGAGTACAGGTTTGGAGTGTGAAGATGCAGGGACTACATAGCAGAAGAGCTTCTACATTCATATTTGGACTGAAGAGTGTGATGTAGGAAGTCTGGGTAAAAGGTAAGGCCAGAAAAGGTACTGAAAGAAGGTTGTGGGTGGCCTAGAATGCCAGAACTTCAATTTATCAGATGGAAAAGAAAGTAGTACAGGTTTTTGAGTAGATAATCAAAAACTACAATGAGATTTGTACTTAAAATCTCCAGATTATAACGTATAAAGTAAATAGTACTGTATATAATGTTCTCTTTCTCATTTCATTTAGCTTTTGAAAAAAAAAAAAACCTTTACATCAATATGATAGGTACATTTTGCCTGTCAGATGAGATAGGCGAAGTTACTATTTTTTAACCAAAATTCATTGCACAAATTTATTCTTTTAAAAAATATTTAGATACTTAAAATGAATTTGTCTTTAACGTGATCTTTTAAAGATCCTCCACACACTCTTATGAAAAATAGTTTTAAATTAGAAGTGGGATTAAAAACACTTTTTAGAAGAAATCTGTGAAGATATTTGAATTCATCCAATTATGCATTTGTACTCTATAGTTTAACATGAAGTTCTAGATGGTTTTGAATCATGCCTCATTTGTCTTTCAGAGAGTTAAGAAATATTACAACTCTGCTAAGAAAATTTCTCAGAAATTTGATATATGTTAAAATTAGATGGACACTTTGAAGATAAAATGACAAATTTTATCCTAATGGAGATTAGTCCATTAGTGATAATATCCAATTAAGAGATACCACGAAAATGTCAATGTGTGTGTACATATATGTCTTCTGATGAGCTCACTTAAGGTTAACTAAGAGTTGCTATTATTGCTATTATGTTATTATTATTTTGATCTATGTTGTTTTAAGATAAACAATTCAGTAAGTCCTAAATATCGACAAATTCTGCACTATTTTTAAACCAAATGCATTCAACTTGATCTAGGAGGCAGGAAAGGTAGAGATAAGTCCATTTTCCTAAGGGCTGAAAGACTTTCTTTTGACATGTTGCCAAGGTCGATCTAAGTTGTTATACATTTCCTTCTCATGCAGTGGCTTTTACTCTGCAAGCAAAAGTGAGAAGAGAGCATAACCTGTTGAAAAATGCCTCCTTCTCCGACTCATTTTCATTTTCTGGAATAATGCCAACAATTATGGGTCATGGGAATGGGTTGCTTGTTTTTGTGTCTTAAATTTGCTATGCCCCTATAATAATATGGTTTCAAAATGGAAAATAAGGATCTTAACTGGTTGAGAGAATAAAATCCGAGGTAATGGGTGAAAGTAAATTCTGTATTACTATTACATTACCCATGTAATGTTTTACCTTACGTTCTCTATAAATATAAGTAAAAAAAAATTGAACCTACATATATATTGTAATGCAGAGCTGAGAAATGAATACAGAGCTGAGAAATGCAGAAGTATTATCTGACTCTGAAGAGTTTTTAATGACTCATCTGGGCTTTTAATGTTTCCCATAGGAGATTCTTTTGCTGCTTAATGGTCCATGTTTCAAAAATAATTTTCTTACATTTAAAAATCTCCTTTGAGAAATGTAATTTCATTGGTAATAATATCCTCTATAGCCTTTTTTTTTTCAAAAAAAAAAATTCTTCAAATTGTTACTAGTTTGATCACATTCCTGCCCTGTCATTCACTAGTCACACAATGAATATTTTTTGTTTGTTTGTTTTGTCTCCAAAATTATCTCTTGGAGACTTTTCTTCTTCTTATTTCTACCTTTTATATCTTGTATCCTTCATCAACCAAACAAACATCTGGGTGTTTTGGCCAGATATTTTTTTCTTTGAAGGTTTTCATTTATTTTGGAAGTCGTAATAATATGTATCCTCTCCACTTACCTCTCGAAGTTATTTAAAGACTCGAAGAATTTAGAGACCTGATGTACAGACCATGTATTGCATTTAAGCCCTGTGTAGGAATGCATCTTCAAACTCATTGTGTCTGTCTGCTATTTTTTACTCACCCCCACCCCTATGCCACCTATTTAAAGACATGAACTTTCATGGTTCTGTTTACAATATTTTTCTTTAGAAGTATTTAATTTTCTGTGTTAAACTGTTTAACTAGCTCCACAATAGTCTTGACTTTCCATTTTTATTAACTATTTGTTATCTACAAACATCTGCCAATAATCTGAAACTTAATTTATGGAAAGGGTATAAACTATATTCAAAGCTGTATCTTTTGGTGTGTAGAGAATATTATAGGTCCTTTTATGTAGTTTCTCACATTGAGAATTTGATTACATTGAAAACTCCTAGAATTGCGGAGGTTATGGAATTTGATTATATTGATTATCATTGAAAACTTTTGGACTGCAGAGGTTATACATGGTATTAGCTTTTAAAAATAGCATTTAGAATAGTCTTACACCTACATGGCCTGCTACTATGGTAAAAAGAACTCTGAGTTAGAAGCCAGTTCTGCTTCTAACTGGCCATGTTATGTTTACTAAATCCAATAATATTTAGTAAATTCTTCTATTTACTATATATAAATAATATTCCTTGTCTGGTTTTTGCTAAGGCAAAAGGAACTTAATATTTTACAAGATCATAAAATTCCATAATATGTAAAATATAATGATTTTGATCAATGAAAATAAATATTTTTTCATGTAATTTTCAACTTATTAGTATTTCACTTATGCCATTATTGTTCAGGTATGTTTCTTTAACTCTTCTGTCTGTATCGAAATTTCAATAATATTTTGTGTCCTTGCATATATGTTTAGTAAAAATACAATTTTGGTTATTCATTGTGGCCTCATTTTTTTCATGACAGTGTAGTTATAGCCAGTAGAACCACTGACACCCTTGACATTGTTTATTCTCTATAGAAATAGTCTCATGGTTTACTTTTGTCTACATGCTATGTGCTCATCTTTATGTATTTTAAAACACTCTGCTCTGATGTTGGAGTAGCCATATAATTCTCTGGACCACTTTTTATTGATGTCAGGTTGGAAGGGGGATTTCAAAAAGATCATATATTTTCAAAACTTTGGTGATGTCACAGTAACCTCTTCTCTATTAATAGCCTCACTTTCTGAGAATTTGTATGGTGGGTTCCTGAAACCACTGGAACAAATGTGTCATGCTTAGTAAAAAGATACAGTGTTTGCAGAGTTGATGCGCTATAGGAGAAGGTGTTGCATGATATTTCAACCTGCTGATTTTAAAATATTTCAGGTGTTGGGCTACTGAATTTGAGAGAATAAGTGTACACACTGATTACAGGTATAGACTTCAGAATCAGATTGTCTGGTTTTAGAGTCTCTATACCATGTATTTACATGATTTGGGGCATGATTAATTTCTCTTTCCTTTGTATCTTCAGATGTAAAATGGAGGTGGATATTATTTCTGTATCTTTTTTGAGGTTGGGATTAAACTATATTAAAATAAGGTACTATAGTGGATGTCCTTAGTATATGATCTAATACTTAAGGATCACCCAATAAAATTAATAAGTATTATCATTGTCATCAAAATCATTAATGATGGGGAGTTGTGATGGGACGCCTGGGTGGCTCAGCGGTTTGGCACCTGCATTCGGCCCAGGGCGTGATCCTGGAGACCCGGGATTGAGTCCCGCATCAGGTTACCTGCATGGAGCCTGCTTCTCCCTCTGCCTGTGTCTCTGCCTCTCTAGCTCTCTGTATCTCTCATGAATAAATAAATAAAATATTAAAAAATAATAGGGAGTTGTTAAACAGATTTTTGGAGAATAATAATGAATTAGCATGTAATATATACCTATCTTATTAGAATAGTTCTCTAAAACTTTGACCAAAGATGGGCTCTTATCTGAAATTACAAAGCAGTTTTATTGATAAGTACCAGAAGTGAAGGCTTCCTCAGTTCCAGCAGGTTTTAATGGACAAGTGCAGGTTTAGCATGACTAGAATGAATTGAAAATTGTATTTATTTATGCTAGGAAAGGTTGCATGCAAAACTTAGTTTTTAAAATTATCTTTGCCAGCAGACATAGAGGAATTTCACCTGTCCTTTAATTAAATGCTACAAAATGTCATGGAATAACAAGAGTAAGGGCCTTTCCTTTAGCTAAGCCATGGTCATGTAAGTTCCTTTAGAACTGGTCCATGAACCTGAATATAGTATCCAACATTCAGACTATCTCTCAGATCTTATTTTATCAGCAGCTGTGTATTTTTTAAAGATTTTATTTATTTATTCATGAGAGACACACAGAGAGAGAGAGAGAGAGAGAGAGAGAAAGAGAGAGAGAGAGAGAGGCAGAGACCCAGGCAGAGGGAGAAGCAGGCTCCATGCAGGGAGCCTGACGCGGGACTCGATCCTGGGTCTCCAGGGTCACGCCCTGGGCCGAAGACAGGCGCTAAACCACTGAGCCACCCAGGAATCCCCAGAAGCTGTGTATTTAACTCATAATTGACTTAGGCTTTTTTAATTTCATTCTGTTATACTATATTTTTTAAAGTATCTTTCAATAGCTTACTCCATTTATAAGCAATCACCTGTAAAACAGTATATTGGCCTATAATGACTGACAAAAAAGGTTAATTATTGTGACTTCTCATCATTAGTGACAAGCAAGGACTGGGGACTAGCTGCATATCTAGAGAAATATGCACTATATAAATCAGTTTTTAAAAACAGAATGAATAAGAACAATTAATGTTTTATTATAAAGCATATCCTAATGAAATAATTTTAAAGCAGAATAACTTCAAATCAGAAAGCTTGATTTATATCTGCAGTGTTTCCTCCTAAATAAGATTATATGAGTTAGCCATGCATTTGATGGCAAATAGTAAAAGATCCAACCAACAGTGACTTCAACAGCTAGAAGTTTAGTTTTATCCTGTAACCCTGTGTTCAGAGCAGCCAGTCAGATTGGTCATGCTGCTCCAGGATGCCATCAAAGGCCCACCTGGAGTCCCGAGACTCCTCCAGTGGTGTGCTGCCATCTTCAACACTTGCCTTTGCTACTAGTGGTTGTGAAGGCTACTACACCTTTACAGGTAGAAAGAATGGGGAAGAGGAAAGACCAACAGAGCTTTCTCCTAGAGAGGCTTTGATGTATTCAGGAAAGATATGTCCTAGGAAAATTTCTCTCCATTGCCTTGGTCTGAATGTCCTCCAACTCCCTTGCTCCAACCAGAAGAGAGTCTTAGAAATTGATTGCTTTTACCTGTATGTAATTTCTTGAATTAAGTAAGGTGAGGTGTTTGGTGGTTTGTTTTGTTTTGTTTTGTTTTTGTAAGAATGATGGGAGAATGGATAATCTCAGAAAAAAGGAAATCTTTCTTAACCAAATTTTAAAGGTTATGTTAATAGGTATATAATGAAAACTGTTGATTTTAAATGGTATATCTTCTATTTAAAGATGCAAATAATAAAATGCAAGCGTTTTATGTTTTTCCTATAAAAGCTAATATAAAGTAAGAAAAATTAGTGGTAGAGGAATATTAAAATTATTCAGTCTAGTCATTTGGTGTTAACCTACAATTTTTTTTTTTTTTTAGTATGAAATAAGGGTAAGGTCTAAGGAAAGAAAAGTGCATACACTTTTTTCACTAACTCATTAACTGTACAACAATAAATGCTAGAGCCCATATAAAATATTATGGAAATATCCAATTTTATGTTATCCTTAATTGTGCATTCATACAAGGAGCTTTTTTCCTAAACATATTCTAGTTTGAATCTCATCACAGATTAAAAATGTACTTCCAGTTGATGGTCCTTTATCTACAAGGTATTGTTAAATCATATCCTCCAATAAGCTGTAATTACTCCTACTTGAGGTGTGGTGTGGTGGTTCTACTGAAACTTTAAATCATATTTAAAAAGTAATTTAGTGTATTTTTTAAAAGAGAAAATACGTAATTCATTTAAACTCTGTGGTGTGATTCATATAATAATAGAAGGGCATGGAATAAAGAAGTGCCCTGTAGAGGAAAGTATGATTAAATGTTCCTGCGAGTTTGAGATCAAGGCAGCCGATTGTGATGAAGTGTCACTTCATGAGGATTTTAAAAGATGAATAGAGGGGATCCCTGGGTGGCTCAGCGGTTTAGCCCCTGCCTTTGGCCCAGGGCATGTTCCTGGGGACCCGGGATCGAGTCCCATGTCGGGCTTCCTTCATGGAGCCTGCTTCTCCCTCTGCCTGTGTCTCTGTCTCTCTCTCTCTCTCTCTCTCTCTGTGTGTCTCTCATAAATAAATAAATAAGTAAAATCTTTAAAAAAATAAAAGATGAATAGAAATTTACTCAGCACCAAGAGCAAAGGCTTGAAGGACTGAGGCAGTGTGGTATCATTTGGTAGCTGTGTGTCCTTTTTTTTTTTTTTTTTTAAAAGATTTTATTTATTCATGAGAGACAGAGAGAGAGAGAGAGGCAGAGACACAAGCAGAGGGAGAAGCAGGCTTCCTGCAGGGAGCCCAGTGTGGGACTCGATCCCGGGACCCCAGGATCACGCCCTGGGCCAAAGGCAGGCGCTCAAACGCTTAGCCACTCAGGGATCCCCTAGCTATGTGTCCTTCTGTAAGGAACACAAAATAAGAGATGGAGTTGTTGGATAATGAAGATATTCTTTGGGATGAGTAGAATTCTGGACCATTTTAAAAATTCAAATATATATGGTAAAAATTTTTATCTTAAAATTACCAGCTTCTGTTGTTATTGCCTTTGTGCTTTTTGTCAAAGTATCTACACTAGTTTAGCTATTTTGCAAATAAGAGAATTTCCCTAGTTAATTCAAGGACATTTTAAAAAATACTCAGGTTATAAACATACTTAACTTGTTCTGAATCAGTCAGATAACCTCTTTGGATAGCTTCTAATACATATAACTAGTACCTTTTATTTATAGAATTAATGATCATATTTATACATTACTGTCTTATATAGTTATTGTCAAATGAAATTATCTTTTCATATAGGAGACAGGTATCTTGCTCTGAAAAAAAAAGTCTCTCAGTATTTTTTCAAACAAAACAATTCAGTTTTATTTTTTATTTATTTTTTTTTTAAGTGGAGAGGATTCCTGGATCAGCCTATGGATTTTCAGATAAACATTTTTTTTTTTTCCTACTAAATGAGTTGTTAAGATGAAAATGCTAATTCATTTTAGGGAGTCTTTCTGTGCCAAAAAGTCAGCATTGTGCTCTACTGACATGTAGTGATAGTACAGTTGTAGTATATTGATTATGATGTGCCAGGAAAGCGCTTAAACTCATTAAAATATGCCTTTTGTTTACTCAACAACGTCCACATGAATTAGGCATTATTTTTCTCATATTTGTGGATGAGGACACAATTTGAGAGTACTTGCCTTTTATATGTCAAAGTCTTCATTTAATCCTTGTGAGAAAAGCCAAGATACCTACATTATAGGTTAAAAACTGCTAGTAGTACAATATATTCATTTTTTCCTGCCATTATGAAACTATCTGTAGAGGCACAGCTGGTTAAGAAATAAGTTTTGCACCTTGTCTGATTCTACATGTCTTTCTATTTTAAATTTCTAAATGTCCTAGATATCTCAGGACAATTTTGTTGCTATGAAATTTGTCATTGTTTCCTAATTAGCATAGGATTTATATATATTTTTCTCTCTATTTCAACCCTCACTTCCTTTTCTTCCTGGCAGTCCATACTTTCACCCACTGGTGTTTAGGTAAATGAATTCTAGACTTCAATGGACTCTTTAGAAACATAAAAACGTCTTACAGGGTCATATTTTGGAATAGGATTCAAAAGATTTGTGGCTTTAATCATTTTTTTCCCCTTTGTATCATCACTTGGTTTGAAGTTTTTCCTGGACAAAATACCAGACTGGCATCCCAAGTAACTCATTAGCTGTTCGTCGTTGCATTATTTCATGAACTGCACATCAAAATTCAGTATGTGGCTCTGGGCCTGTGGAAAACAATCGGGCAAGATATCACTCAGAAGCATTATGTGATCTGTATTATTTACAGATCACTTGAAAGCACTAGGGATTAATCAAGGATGGAAAGTACAAAAACACATTTAGCTTTTATCAGTAATTTACTTTAAAAGTGGAAAATAAATCAGATGTTTAGTGCATTTCCAAGAAATAGAGGCCAAGTCAGCCCAGCACAACATTGGAAAAAGGAAACAAATGAAAATTTCAGTACTGATTTTTGGTTTAGCCTATTGCTGGTATGTATGCCTTTTGGTTTTCAAAATCTGTTTCCTTATACCAACTTAAACTAGCCAGTCTACCTATGATAAAAACCCATTTTGAGTATCAAAACATTTTATTTTTAGCAGATTCCATTTTACCTTTTCTTTTAATTGTAGAATTAAATTTATTTTTTTTTTTTAGTTATTGTATTATAACTTTTACTGAATTGGCTATTTTAAACCCAATTGTTAAGTAATTTTTTCTTACTCTATATTAATTGTAAGTTTAAATTTAAAAACCATAGATTCTTACTTTCTGCAAAATAATCTACAGTGTTTTGCTTTTCATTGAGATATAATAAACATTTTGGCAAACTGTCAGCTTTGTTTTCATTGTCCCTTTAAGGGAAAAAGTGTTTTTTTTTTCCAGGAAAATAAAATATAAATATATCCTTCCGAATATTTTTATCATTTTTATTTTAAGTGGAAGCTGTTTTAGATGCCTGGGGAAGCTTGAGTCAGTGATACCCACCTGTGCTGTCTCAGGTGAATGCTTGTGTGGTAGGGAATTGCACAAAAATGTCTTACTGTCTTGCATTTTAAAGCTGAAGCTCAAAGCTGAAATTACTAAATGATATTTGCTGTATATAAAGGAGGTGCTGAATACCTTTATGTAGGATTTTCCAAAAAATAGCAGAACTGATTCAGTTACTATTAACGCCCATTGCCAACTTCCATTTTGAAAGGTATTATTGAGACTGATTAATGTGAATGTCAGCCTCCTGGGGAGTTCGCTCTCCTGGGGCATTTGTCCACCGCATCCCATAGAAGATGGCTGAGGGGAAATCCTAATGAGAGTTCCTAGAGAATTTGGTACGTGTCTATCCCTCTTGCAGTTCAGTGAGCACAAATGAATATAGGGAAGATCCTAGTTTCAGGGGACCGGAAGCTTATGCAAGATGTGGTTTAATTATATTCCTCTTTACATTAGTTTTGTGAATTTTACAAAGTTTTTGATTTGATCTGAACACATTGTTAAGGCTCTTTCCAGAGACTTGGAAACGGCCGTGCAAGAGGGGAGGGAATGATACAAAGCTTAAACTTCCTTACTTTTATGATACAACCACCTCTAATTTAAACTCATATTTGGTTCTCACTGACTGAATTCATGGGATTTCTTGGAAATTTGCTGGCAACAGCCAACGTATCTCGCATTTTGCATGGTAAGGGTGCCTTCGTTTGCTGGAGGCTGGGCTGCATCCATCCTGAGGCCCTCAGGGGAATCCTGCCCAAGAAGGCTGCCTGCTGGAGGGGAGGGGAATCTAACAGAAGAAAATCTGGAATGATTTCCCGTGGTCTGAGATTTCTTTCTTTCTTTTCTAAAGCTTGTTTATTTTAGGGAGAGTGTGTGTGTGTGAACAGGGGGAGTGGCAGAGAAAGAGGGGGACAAGCAGATCCCAACTGAGTAGGGAGCCTGACACAGGGCTCAGTCCCCCGACCCCTGAGATCATGACCTGAGCTGGATGCTCAACTGACTGAGCCACCCAGTCTTCCTTCTTGCTAGCAAGTCATTATATCCCAGCTGCCTGCCTCAACAAAGAAAGTGAATTTGTGAAATACCAGTCATAAGAAATGGTAAGGTGCCTCAGTCTCCCCCCTACACACACACACAACATACACATACACGTGTCCTATAAAAGAACCAGCAACTAGTGACTGCTAGGATGGAGAGCAAGACAGCCAGTGTTGGACAAGCTGCAACCGGAGGTGCCAGTGTTTCTCAGCTCTCTCTCTACACCCAACTCCCACTGCCCTTTCCACTTCCACAGAAGCAGCAGACACAGAGGGTGAGGGAGGAGACCAAGAGTGAAGGATCCCACCACATGCCCCTGCTGATGTGGATTGAAAAAATTACATATGAAATACAAGTTATTTTATTTTATTATTATTTTTTTATTAGAGTTCAGTTTGCCAACATAGAGCATAACACCCAGTGCTCATCCCGCCAAGTTTGATTTTAGATGAGAACGAACCATTTAGGAGTAAGAGTGAATTGTTACCATCAGTAAAGGACTGCTCTTGACCCCAAGGCTACCCAAAAGCTGAGAGGTTGTCATTTACTGAAGAAATGAGATCCCATGGACTGAATTGGAAAGCAGGAAAATGGGGAAAAAGATGGACATTTTTCTCATCCACAACAAGTCAGGCGGCTCAGTACACAGGTTCCATTTATGTTCAGTCAAGGGGTAGTGACGGGGTTTAGCTCGCTAGACTTTGCCCCCTTGTTGTGGGCCTGGCTCCAGGCCCCTGGAATGAGCACCACTGAGTGTTCCTGTTGACACAAACCACCTGAGATTGCAGGACAGTCAGCCTTACAGGGTAAGAATAGGTTAATTATATGGCAACTTTTCTCCCAACATGAAGGGAAAACCCTGGAAATACACTTAGTAAAATCTTACATTATTCTGTTTTCAGCTGGGATGTAGTTAATTAAATTTGCTTGAATTATTGATGCTAGTACAAACTGTTTTTGAATATTAAGAAGGTTAAAAGTGGAACTAGGCATATCTAGAGACATTGCCAATTGTTCTGAAAATTTAATTTTTTCTTTATATGTTATCATAGATGACTTCATTTAATTACCATTTTAATATTTATTTCTTCAGGATTGTCAGAATTTCTGAAGAAAGTCCTCAGTGGTGTATATTTCACTTTTTTTTATCCCCATTAATATCTAATATCTTTGAGAAGAAGCAAAAGAGAACAGAACTGAGAAAATTTGATTTTGAGTGATTGGCTTTGGCCTGTTTCATAGAAAGATATTATGGTGTGGCTTAAGCAGTTTTAGCTAATTTGATACAATAAAATATGTAGTAAGTTCAATTTTGGATTTTATATTATAATTCTTGGCTGTAAGAAAAGGCTTCTATGTTTCTTTTAATGCTCCAGGGTACAGTATACAATGTATTATTATGACATTAGTTTCTGGAAACTCAGTGACTTTTGAGTGTTTCTTGGAGTTTGTTCGTTTTGTTCCATCCTTTTTTTCTCTCATTGCTGTAAGTTATATATGGTTTTCCTGAACTTAGCATAACATTGGTTGGTATAACAAATCACAAACCTAAGTATTTCAGCACTTGTTGCAGTCATTTTAATGTCTAGAATCTGAGTCTATTTCAAAACAAAGAGAATCAAACCTATAAGGGATCTCTTACCTTCTTGCCATTGTTTCTTGCCTTTTCAGAGTGGGTGAAAGTGACAGGGAGTCACTAGTCCTAAGTAAGAAAAGCAAGAAAACAGAAACAAGAAGACCTAACATTGGATTCGGCTTGTGGCTACCCTGGTTTAACTTTTCTAGTACTACTTTCCTACGCTGAGGGTTGACAATGGGTATATTTAATGAAGCAATAGGAATTGTAAAGGGTGATGAATGTGGGGAGAAAAGAACAGATTCTTACTTTCTATTTTTATTTTTCTAAGATTTTATTTATTTATTTGAGAGAGAGACACAGAGAGAGAGAACATGAGCAGAGGGAGGGAGAAGGACAGGAAAAAACAGACTCTCCACTGGGCAAGGAGCTCCACGCCAGGCTCCACATGGGGTCGATCCCAGGACCCTGAGATTGTGACCTGAGCTGAAGGCAGATGCTTAACCAACTGAGCCCCCCAGGTGCCCCTAGATTCTTACTCTAAATTATAGATCCATGAAAGAAAAAAAATTCAGTGAAGCAAAGATGGCCTAACAGAGACAAGGTATACTTTCTCACCTGACACATCTAAAAAAGAACAAACTGTATTAAACAAGTTTCAGGATGTTGACTATCAGACGTGGGAGGGCAATGATCCCTGAGAGGCAGGAGACAAATGAAGTGAGGCCTACGACTGCTCCTGCTCACTGACTGCAGTTTCCAGACTGTGGACCAGAGAGGGGGCACCCGGGTGAGCCTGGAGGTTTCCCTCAGGTGAAGGAAAGGATTGGGAGCCCAGAAGGACCAAAGGGGCTATTGCTCATGAGGAAGAATGCCTGAGAGAAGAGAGCTACAAAGAGTTAGAATTTTGGAAATCTGTGATCTTCAACTGATGAGCTTGAGGAAGCTACCCAAGGCTAGGGAGTAAATCACTCAAAGGGATTAAGAGAGAACAATAGCTGAAGTCACACAAAGCCAGGGAGAGTTCTGGTTCACACCAGCCCAAGTAGAAAACCCGTAATCCGTGGGGCCTTGGGTAGGATATTCAGTATTGGCAAGAATGCACACAAATATACAGGATAGTACTCAAGCTATAGGACTCAGGCTAATACTTCAAGATATAATCTGCCATATATGCTTTGACAAATGTGTTCTTTCTGCCCTTATTTTGATATTTGAAAAATCAGCATTTTCATTTGTGCTCGGCAACTGATTAATATGGCATGATGATGTCATATAAGCATATATAGGAGTTTTCTTTTCTGTAAATAGACATTTAGGTATAGAAATGGAAAAGTCTGGCAGATGGTAAGAAAATTTCCTTATAGGTTTTCCTGAGAATGAAATCAAGTAAAGTTGGGTAATAAGGGTTTCCTGGAGTGAAGGAGCAGTTGAAGTTGAAGTTGACTCACCTTTGGTACTCCTTATTGCCTTTGGTGTATTTTTATTACTGCATTTGTTTTTACTCATATATTAAAAAGGAGAAAGGACGATATATTTATCTCAGTGTCTTTCATTAGAATTGTATTTAGTAGCTCATATCTCATTAAAACAGTCAGTATTCATGATTTTGTTTTCCTCTGAAACACTGAGTAAGCCAACGAGCAACCACACTGGGTTACATTAGTGCTTCTCACCTGAAACACAAATAGAAATTTATATTACTCTTTTACCTTTTAGAAATAAAGCAAATAACTGCTAGATTTCTCTCATTTTCTTTTGATTTCTTGAGAAATCTAGCATTACTTCTGATATTGGAGTGCTGAATAAAGCTTTATAATCTCATTTTTCTTAGCCAGTTTAGATCTATGTATACACACATGCTAAAAACCTGAACAGAATTTGCAAATCACAGGCTTTATCTTTATTTAAAAAGTCATGTGATTTTTAGGGGTATGTATTGTTAAATCCTCATACTCCCCAAACAAAGCAAAACAAGCAAAACAGCTATATTTACCCTTATGAGCTTTAATTATAATGGAAACCCTTCTGAGATCACCATCTGGCAACCTGTGTGGTGGGTTTAGTTTATTGTATTTGGTACCCATAGTTTTAAAGTAATGCTTGGTATTTCTTTCTCCTCCCCTTGTTTCTTCTTCTAACACTTCATAACTTGGTGAATCAAATACAAATGTGGATTTTAAAACTAACTCTTAAAAAGTGAGATTTCACAATATCAGACTTGCTTTTTATCAGGAAGCTAAATAGCATCTGTCTCCTGTACCCGGGGCATCCTCTCTCTGGGTTCCCACAGTTCTCACATAGCTGGCTTCACTCATTCGTGTTACCCACCTGTTTGGCACATGCTTGAAGTTTGCAACCTCTACTTTAGATACTAAAGCCGCAAGTGCACTTTCAGATTCAGCCTGGCTGTAAAACAGCTGAAGACTCTAAAATCCTAAAAGCCAAATTTCTTGTCTGATAGAAGTGAAAATCTAATGGGAGTGAAGATCCAAATTCAGCAATTCTTGAATGAGCATGAAGTATGTTTTAGTGAAGGATATCTGTTTCTGGCCCATCAACTCCCCATGTAATTTTGTTAATTATAGATTGTTGTCCATTTTCAATGCCGGATGCAACCTTTGTGTTATCAATTTTCATTATCAAGTCTTCGTTAGAGTATTGTTAAAACAGTAGGAGAGATTTCCTTATTGTTTTTCTTTGACTCTGCACTGTCATGGAAATTATTTTTGGTTATGGCCTCTGTTATTATTTTCCTTATTGATCATATGTTCCCTGTTGTTGCCAATAATTAAAAAAAATACCTCCTGGTCTCTTGGAAACGAGCTCAATACAGATTTTACCTCCTATCCCACAAACCAGTATGTTCATTTTTGTAATAGAGTTTTAGTAGTAAAACTACTTAATGGAAGCCATTCTTCATTAAGGAGGTTGGTTTTATTTTCTGCTTAATAGTTTGTTGCTGTGTTGGTGACTGATGCTTTTTTAGAGAGAAATTATAGAATTCTGATGTCACGCCCTAGATGAGACTTTCCAATTTTAGCATCTGTCCCCTTGGCACATTTCCTGGTGTTGACAGTTGGGTAAGAAGACACCCCTGGGTTTTATGAAGTCCTCCTGCTACAGATGGTGGGTTTTTGCTTTTAAAGAGTCGGCTTTAGTATTGACTCTTTTTAATTTTCCTATATTTTTCGGTGAAAATTTTATATAACAAAAAATGGCAACTTTCTCATCTAAAATCATTTTACTGTGGCACACGATATAAAATCAAAACACAAATTCTGTGTTGTCAGAGTCTACAAGTTCTGGCTCTGCATTCAGCTAGACATAAAATAATACAAATTACAAATAAGATCAATACAAAACACTTCAGTCATCTTTCTTGAGCTTTGTACTAGGTACCACATAGCTGAATATTTTACTCAGTACGACACTGCTTCTTAGAAAATCCTGTAACTGGAATTAATGTTGTACTACTGTTTCTAGAGAGGACTACATCTGTACTTTCTGAGAAAAAAACAGCTTCAATAATCTAGAAAGTCTTAGGAAATATTTATTGAGCAATTATGTGCGAGTCCTTATTTTAAGTGTTTTCATGTATTATTTAAACCTCTCATCACCTTGTGAGGCAGACACTGGTACCATATTTTATATATATGGCAGATGACCTGATTGTCAGAAGTTAAGTACTTGCTTAAAACCACACAGCTGGCTAATGGTGCATCTGAGCTAAGAACCCTTGCAGCCTGACTCTAGGCCACGTGCTGATAGGAAGCATACTGCACTGCTCGGTTACCTCCAGGATTCTATGAACCTGTCTTGGGCCACATTTGCCTTATTTCTCCTACAGAGGAATAATAATATACTTTGTTTAACTTTGTTATATCATTCTCCAGTCTTGTATTTTAATAGAAGTTTTGCTTCCTCTCCGTTCCCAATTCAGGCTTTTTATTTCTTCATTTGATCTTTAAATGGATGACAAGGAATTGATTATGTTAAAAATTATGAGAATTCAATCATTTTATTGATATCAGGACATGTATTTTCTTTGTTAAAATCTTCTGGTTATGGAAGTAGCTAGACTTGGATAAATTTGAGCAAAAAATTTTATTTCCCAATGTCTATATGGAAAATCATAGCTGAAAATGTAATTTATAGTATTGGCTTGAGATTCAAAATGGCATGTGACACGTAGGAGTTTAAGCTCCCCATCCTTCCCCGAACTTCACTGAAAAGGCAGAAAAATGTAGGTGCGGAGAAAGGAGGCTGCAAGAATCCTGGTAAGCAGGAAGCATATACACCCAGAAAATAAGACAGTTTGATAAATTTCTAAAATGTGTTCAACAAGTGGGGTGAAGGAGAAATCAGAGCAGAAAAATTTAAAACAAAAATTGAAGCTGAAATTGGCTTCAGAGCAAAGAGACATCGTTCACTATGGAACCACAACAGATTTCTTCCCCCCAGAGAAGAGTCTGCTAAAGCATTGGTCCCCTTGGGGCCCTCTGCTCCTCTGCTGACTTCAGTGTTTGTGACCTTGGTAAACCTAGGAGAACAGTTGTTGAGTCTAAACGAGAATTTCCTTGTTCTGGTTTGAGGGAAAGAGACTAAAAGAAGAGCAAAATAAAGCTGGCTGAAACCTCAGTACTTCACCTCTGATGACCAGAGGTACTTTCCTGTTTGAAGGGGGTTCTTAGACTCGTTCATGATGTTTAGCATGACAAAGAAATGAGTCCGTTAGGAAGAGGAAAATATTACAGCAAATGGATAGACAAAGGTATACCAGGCAAAAGGAACTCAATGATTAGAAAATATCAGGTAATAGATAGAGACTGGTGCCTTCAATAGAAAAACACAATTGTCAAAAAAGGTACAGTATGTTAGATGATAGTGCTGTTGCCTTTTAGATGACAAAATAAAAAAAGACTCAAAAACAAATATAAAAGAATAAAAACTATGAAAATACAAGGGCAATTTGACAAATCTACAATGATACAATATTTCTGTCCAAAGTAATAAACAACAGCAACAACAAAATCTAATTGGCATATAAAGGATGTTATCACAAAGGTTAGAAAATTCAGTTTATTAGATGCATTGTACAGTGACTTGTACCTTACTAAGAATAACTTTTTATGGATATTTGCAGACATCACACATACATTAGGTCATGGAGAGAATCCCAGTGTATTTCCAAAATTGATGCTCATTGGCCACATTTCTTGCTACCGTGAAATACAAGTAAAAATTCAGAGCAAATGGGGCACCTGGGTGGCCCAGAGGTTTAGCACCTGCCTTCGGCCCAGGGCGTGATCCTGGAGACCCGGGATCGAGTCCCACGTCGGGCTCCCTGCATGGAGCCTGCTTCTCCCTCTGCCTGGGTCTCTGCCTCTCTCTCTGTGTCTGTCATGAATAAATAAATAAAATCTTAAAAAAAAACCAGAGCAAAAAGATATGTTCTTTGCCTCCCTAACCCGAATCTATATCTCAGGAAGGAGCACTGAACTCCAAGCTTGATTTGTTCAAATGGGCAAGAAAATTGATGGATTATTGGCAAGTCTAAGGGAAGGAGGGAGAGAATACACTGTGCGAAGTGCTCTTGGGAAGAAAGGTGAATAGCAATCCTGACATCAGCAACAAATCCAATAAGATGAAGAACGCGTAGTACAATTGTGGAATCAAGTTTGCTATTCACAAGGCACACTTTCATGTCACTTGTTGGTTCTATTTAACTTACTTTGAAGTCTTTTAAAAGTGAAATCACAAAGGATTTACTGAATTACTCATTTCAGATTATAAAGCTTCCTAAGGGAAGCTTAGGAAAGACATTTCTTAGGAAGAAAAGCTTAGGAAAGCTTTATTTAAAGACATTTATGTATTGCAGCATATCTACAGATGACTTTGTCCTGAAATAACATTGCTTTAATGAAAAATACTTGAATATATTCAGATTACAGATTGGAATCTTTTATTTGTGGTCTTTTTTGTCATGAGACAAAGTTTCTGTGTCTATTAAATTACTGATAACTATATCCCATAGTTATTTATAATTATAGATTTCTAGAATAGCTTTATCTTTGCTAAAATGATCTATAAAAAGTACATATCTGCAAAGATAGGCTTATGTATATGACAGTTAAAGTCATAATTTTTATAGCAATGAATCTAAGTACCATAAATAGATATGTGATAATAGTGTGAGTATGCTGATGAAAGGGCTTAGAAATTAACATGAATACCTCTTAGGTTCTTTATAGTATTGAGCTAGAGCTAAAAAATCAAAGACTCAGTCAACTGCTTTACAATCATGATGATTCCTCATAAGGACAGTTTTCTCATTAAATTTCTTACTCAGATTTGTAGTGGAACTATATTTGATATTTCCACTAGGAAGTCTAGTATTTGGTTTAGGTTCAATTCAGCTGAGTCCACAAGATCTGGATCTGGGCAAACTCATGAATTTCATAGGCATTAATTAGAATACTCATTTAAAAAAGCATATTTACTGTTTAAAAACACAAAATTATATTTTAAGGTGGGAATATGATGAATGTAAACTGTTTTTTTTTTTTTTAAGTTTGTAAGGCAATTTAATTTGTAGGATACAAAAGAAGCTTTAGTCAAATATCTTATAACCTGAATATCTTTTTTAGCCTTGGGAACAAGACTTAAATTTAGACTTGATTTTTCTGCTTCTTTTTTTTTTTTTCCTTTTTACAAGCAATCAATGTCTGTTATCTCATTTGCTCTTTATAAAAACGCTATGTTTAAAATCTTCTAACTTTATCAATGGAGAAGCTGAGAACTTCAACGACATTCAGAAACTTGTGCAAAGAAAGGTACATAGTGAGTCAATGTTGGAACAAGTCATAGTGCTATACCGCTGACCTGTTTATTCTTGAACTTGATGTTCATAATGGCACTATTTATAATATACTTTTTTTGTAATTTTACCTTTATTACATTTTTAAATCCTTTTGACAGATTTGATGCAATGCTTTTCCCAAGTACTATTTCTTGGCGGGTCCTCCATAAATATTCGTCAGTTGACTTCTGGTTCAGATTGGTCCCTGGGTAGCTTTGTCACATGGCAGCTAACCTGTAACCAGTGAAAATGGAGAAGTGCCATCAGGAGTAAGGTAGCCAAGTGCTTGAAACTCCTAGGCATTTTCATTTTCCTCTTCCCTACGTCTGCTTTTTTCATAGCAGAAGTGTTGAGCCATGCTGAGAGTAGCTTGGTGTTAGTCTCCCTGTCCTAATTAAAATACCATGCAGTATCTTTTAACTCAGTAGCATTTTTCTGAAACATTAGTCATCAGATGTACTCTCCAAATCTCTAGGGGAGTGTGTTTGCCTACAAAGGTGCCTTTCTCCAGCATCCCAGACACCCACTGGCATTTGAGGTCTTAAAGGAGTTACCCACTTCTCGTGTTTGAATAAAATCTGTGAAGTTTTTCTTGTTATTTCAATAATGGATGGTGATGCTAATTCCCAACATTTAAAAAATTATTTTATATATCATACAGTTTTCATTGATTATATGGATATATGTTTGCTCATCTAATAAATCAGTGAACTGTTAAAAAAAATTTCAAGCAGAAATCTTAAAATTTTGGTTTAACCTTTTGACGGAGACCTCCTATTCTTGACCTTGTTTCCGACTTGGCTTTTTCTCCTGATCTGCCTCCTTTAGAACAGTCAGCTCTTCCTTTCTGATTACTTCTTTCATTTCAAGCATTTATTGTGACTCTATCCTGTCTTTTTACTCTGATTAACTCAGGCAGAGTGACTCAGTAGAAAGGGTGTGGGCATATTTCTTGCCAATTTCAGGGCCAATTAACATTTTTGAGCTTTAATTTTTTTAAGTAAACTTTTTGTTTTGCAATAATTGTTGATTCATATGCTCTTATAAAGCCATACAGGAGATCCCCTGTACCCTTGACCATGTTTCCCCTAAGGGATATGCAAATACAAAACCACAGTTCAGTATCACAACAAACTGACACTGGAACAGTCAAAATACAGAACATTTCCATCACTACGTGGCTTGCCCATTTTGCCCATTTAGAGCCATCCCTGCTTCCCTCCCACATTCTCCTTTTCCATAACAGCTGATCCACTAACTTGTTCTCTAATTCTCTAATTTTGTCCCTTCAAGACTATCATGTAAATAGAAGCATACAACATGTAACACCTTATGATTTTTTTTCCACTCAGCACAATTCTCTGGAAATTCATCCTGATTGTTTTACGTTTCACTAGTGTGGTTTTCTGTTTGTTTGTTTTTGTATTGTGAGTACAACCTTGTGGTATCAATCTAGCACACTATGTTTAACCGTTCACCCTTTGGATGATAGCTGAGTTGTTTCTATTTTTTAGCTATTATGAATAAAGCTTCTAATAAATATTCATGTATTTATATATGAGTAGAAATTTTTAAAAAGATTTTATTTATTCATGAGAGACAGAGAGAGAGAGTGAGAGAGAGAGGCAGAGACACAGGCAGAGGGAGAAGCAGGCTCCGTGCAGGGAGCCCGACATGGGACTCGATCCTGGGACTCCAGGATCACGTCCTGGGCTGAAGGCAGACGCTAAACCGCTGAGCCACCTGGGCTGCCCCATGAATAGAAATTTTTAATCTCTCTGGATGACCAAGAATGCAAACATAAAGATATATGTTTATTTTTTTTTAACAAAGTGCCAACCTCTTTTCCATAATGTACCATTTACATCTCTGCATCTTTGCTAGTATTGGTATTGATGAATTTTTTTATTTTAGCCATTCCCATAGGTGTCTCATTGTGGTTTTAATTTGCATTTACCTACTGGTTAACTGTATTGGACTTATTTACCATCTGTAAACCTGTACATCCTGGGGCACCTGGGTGGCTCAGTGGTTGAGTCTTAGTCTTTGGCTTAGGTCTTGATCCCAGGATCATGGGATGGAGTTCCCGTGTTGGATTCCCCAAAGGGAACCTGCTTCTTCCTCTGCCTCTCTCTCTGTGTCTCTCATGAATAAATAATAATAAAAAAATAGATCTGTATATTCTTTTCAGTAAAATGGATAATTTCCTTTCCCCATGTTCTAATTGTAGTTTTTAAAATTTTTGAATTTTGAAATTTATCTATTCCAGACACTAGTTTGCAGATATTCTTTACAGGGTCTAAAGTTTTTAATTTTGATGAGATCCAATTTATCAACTTTGCCCTTTGCAAATGGTGTTTTTGGTGTTGGGTATAAGTCCTTTCCCTAGCCCTAGATCCCAAAACATGTCTTCCATTTTTTTTCTAACAATTTTTTAGTTTCATATTTTACCTTTACATCTTTTATCAATTTGAATTAATTTTCGTATAAAGTATGAGATTTAGCTCAAGATTCATTTTTTCGTGTGTGACACTGGATGTTGAATTGCTCTAGCAGCATTTATTGAAGGGGCCGTCTTTCCTCTGTTGAATTACTTTGATACCTCAACTGAAATTGGGCATATTTGTGTGCATCTGCTTCTGAATACTCTATTTTATTTCACTGATCAATGTAAAACATCTTGCTAGGATTTTAAAATAAATTGCTTTAAACCTATAGTTAAAAAAAAGTTAAAAAAAAATAAACCTATAGTTCAATTTGGAAGATAATTGAGATCTTTATTATTTCACATCTTCCAATTCAGGAACAAAGTATGTCTCTCCATTTATGTGTATCTTTGATTTATTCCATCACATTTTGTAGTTTTTTAGCATACAGATCCTGTATATGTTTTGTTAGATTTACTTCTAAGTATTTTTTAATTAATCACAAATGCTTTTTTTATTTGGGTATTTATGTGTTCATTGCTTATATATAGAAATAAAATAGATATTTTTATATTTATATTCTACTGTGATATAGACTGAATGTTTGCATCACCCCCCATATTGAGATCCAACCCCCAAAAATGTGGTCTTTGGAAGGGGCCCTTTGGAGGTTGATTAGCAGTAGTGTCCTTAGAAAAGAGACCCCAAAAAAGCTCTGCTACCCCTTCTGCCATGTAAGGACACAATGAAGAGATGATTATCTGTGAACCGGGAAGTGGATCTACACCAGACAATAAATTTGCTAGTGCTTTAATCTTGGACTTCTTAGTTTCTAGAACCATGCGAAAGACATTTCTGTTTGTTTATAAGTTGCTCGGTCTATAACAATTCTGTTAGCAGCCTGAATAGACTATGACATATTGTTGTAACCTTGCTGTACGCACTCACTGGTTCCAGGAGGTTTTTTAATTTTTTTTTATTTGTTGGATTTTTCTATATAGAAAATCATGTCGTCTATGAAAAAGCACAGTTTTATTAATAAGGTTTTTTTCTGATGTGAATGAATTTTATTTTCTTGCATAATTGTACAATTATGTTTCTTGAGCCTCTAGCACTCCATTGAATACAATTTATTGGTGTGGACATTTTTTTTTTTTTTTGAGAGAGAGAGAGAGAGAGAGAGAGTGCATATGAGTGGTGAGGAGAGGGGCAGAGAGAGAGAGAGAGAGAATCTCAAGCGGACTCCCCACTGAGAGGTGCCAGATTTGGGGCTAGAGCTCACAACCCTGAGATCATGACCTGAGCTGAAATCAAGAGTTAGATGCTCAACCTACTGAGCCACCCAGGAGCCCCTGGTGTGGACATTTCTGCTTTATTCTCCTTTTTAGAAGCATTTAGTTGTTTGAACATTAAATATAGCATTACATATAGTTTTTGTAGACTTCTTTATAAAGGTGAAAAACTCTCCCCTCTATTCTTATTTTTCTGAGTGTTTTTATTATGAATGGGTATTTTATCAAATACTTTTTCTGTATCAATTGATTAATTTTTCTTTTTTAGTAGGCTAATATAGGATTATATTGATTGATTTTTAAATATTGAACTACCCTTGCATTCCTGGAATAAACCTCACTGGTCATGGTTTATAATTCTTTTTATATGTAGTTGCATTTTATTTGCATATATTTGTTAGAGATTTTGGCATTTGTATTCATGAGGGATTTTGATCTGTAGGTTTCTTTGGATTTTACTGTTTTTGTTTTGGTAATAGGGTGATAACTAACTTCATAAAATGATCTTTTCTGGAATCCCTGGGTGGCGCAGCAGCTTAGCGCCTGCCTTTGGCCCAGGGCGCTATCCTAGAGACCCAGGATCAAATCCCATGTCGAGCTCCGGGTGCATGGAGCCTGCTTCTCCCTCTGCCTATGTCTCTGCCTCTCTCTCTCTGTGACTATCATAAATAAGTAAAAATTTTTAAAAAATGATTTTTTTTCTTTCTCTTCTATATTTTGGGAAGGGATTATTTGGAAATTGGTATTAATTCTTTTAAAAATATTTTGTAGAATTCTGTGGTGAAACCAGCCTGACGATATCTATTTTAGGAGTTTTTAACTAGGAATTCAATTTCTTTACAGCTAGAGTATTCAAATTTTCTATTTTCTTTTGTATTAGTTTATTTTATTATTGTTTTTTAAGATTTTATTTATTTATTCATGAGAGACACAGAGAGAGAGGCAGAGACATAGGAAGAGGGAGAACCAGGCTCTCTGTGTGGAGCCTGGCGTAAGACTTGATTTCAGGACCGCAGGACCACACTGAGCCGAAGGCAGATGCTCAACCACTGAGCCATCCAGGCATCCCGTTAGTTTATTTTTTTAAGGAATTAGTTCATTTTATCAAAGTTGTCAAACTTTTGTCTGTAAAATGTTTGTAGTATTACCTTAATAACATTCTAATGTCTACAGGGTCTATAATGGTGTCCCTTGTTTCGTTACTGATATTGGCCATTTGTATCTTCATTTTTTGTTAGATCTTGATAAAGATTTGTCACTTTTATTGATCATTTTAAACAAAAAGCTATTTGTAACATTTTTTTTTAGTTGTTTTTATTTTTTCAATTCATTGGCATGTGCTCATTTCTTTTTTTCTGGTTACTTTTTTTTTTTTTCTTTTCTTTTTCTAGGTCCTTGAGATAAGGTACTTTGCTCTTTTCTGATATACGTATTTCCTGCTGTAAATTTACCTCTAGCATTGCTTTAGCTGTCTTGGACTACGTAAGATACATTGTATTTTTTATTCATGAGTTCAATGTACTCTTTTGATTTTTCTAAAACTTCCACTTGACCCATGAATTATTTAGAAGTTTGTTGTTTAATTTCTAAGTATTTGGAAATTTTCTTGTTATCTTTTTTTAAGATTTTATTTATTCATATGAGAGAGAGAGAGAGAGAGAGAGAGAGTGTGTGTGTGTGTGTGTGTGTGTGTGAATGAGAGAGCACAAGCAGGGGGAGCAGCAGAGAAAGAGGGAGAAGCAGACTCCTCCCCACTGAGTAGGAAGCCCAGTGCAGGGCTTGATCCCAGGATCCTGAGATCATGACAGGAGCTTAAGGCTGATGCTTACCCGACTAAGCCACCCTGGAACCCCTCCTTTTATTTTCCCGTCACTGATTTCTGGTTGTGGTTGGTGCACACATGATGCATGATTTCAAATTTCTCCGAGTTGATGAGGTTTGTTTTATAGCCCAGTGTATACTCTATCTTGGTATAGGTTCTGTGGGTCCTGGAAAGGAATGCAAATTTTGATGTTGATTAGTAGAATATTTTGTAAATGTTGATTAGATCCTATTGATTAATGATGTTTCTAGTTGTTCTGTATCCTTCTTACACTTCTCTGTAGTTATTTTATGAATTGTGGAAAGAGGGGTTTTGGAGTCTCCAACTATAGTTGTTAATTTGTGTATTTCTCTTTTTATTCCTATCAAATTTTGTTTCATGTAGTTTTCTTTTTTCTCTTTTTTTAAAATGTATTTTTCATCTATGCTGTTTGTTACATACACATTATGAGTTGTTATGTCTTCTTGGTGGATTGGCTCTTTTACCATTTTTTAATATTCTTTGTCCCTGGTAATTTTTATTTCAATTATTGTGTTTTCACTTACAAAATTTCATTTTGTTTTTCTTTATATTTGCTGTATGTCTGCTGGGACTTTTCCCATTTTTTAAGCATTTTTTTCAACTGGTCATTCAAACATTTTTAGGATATATGCTTTAAATTATTTCTCAGATAACTAATATATCTGCTTCTTTGTTTTGGTATCTGCTGGTTGTCTTTTATCACTCAGTTTGGGACCTTCCTGGTTCTTGGGATGACTAATGGACATTTTATGAGACTTGGGTTCTCACTCACCCTATCCTGACATCGGAGTGCCCTCCTTACTGTTAGGCAGGGGTGGCAATCCTGTCCCCCTACTAGGCCTCCACTAATACGTCCATGGCTGGGAAGTTTAGGAATGCCACTTTCTTGCTCCCCAGGTGGCTTCTACTGACTCTATGAGCTGAAGGGGTTGTCATGGTTACTGATGAAAATTCTTTATTTCGAGTAGGCCTCCCTGACATTATGACACTACACTGTGACACTCTCACCACCATCACAAAAGAAGGAAGGAGGAGGGCACCTTGTTACTACCAACTGGGGGTAGAAGTCCAGGTTCCACATGTGGTCTCCCCTGCCAGCAAGGGTGATGGTGGGAGGCATCTACTCAGTTTCTGTGAGACCTCTCTAGCAGTAAGTTGGGGATAATTTGTTAGCGTCCAGTAAGGATGGAAATCTAGGCTCCTCACTTAATATTTGCAGATGCGAATGGGACAGAACAAAAGTTTTTCGGTGGTGTTTGACTCTCAGTCTTGGTGGACTGCCATTGTCCTTGTCCTTTGGCTAGAAAAAGCAGACTTTTTTGGGGGCTTTTATATCTGTGCCCATTGGAGTTTCTCAGTTGCCAGTTCTTTACTTCAAGTCTGGAATATATGAAGCAAAGAGAAAACTCACTGAATTGGGGCACCTGGGTGGCCCAGTTGGTTAAGTGTCTGCCCCTGGCTTGGGTCATGATCTCAGGGTCCTGGGATGGAGCCCTGAGTCTGGGCTCCTTGCTCAACAGGGAATCTGTTTCTCCCTTTCCCTCTGTCCCCACTTGTGCTCTCTCTTGCCCCCTCCCTATCAAATAAATAAATAAAATCTTAAAACAGAAAATAAAGGAACCAACACTGATTTAGTTGCCATGTCTTACTTTGGTCATTGGGATTCCCTGCCATTTTGACTTTTTCGGTTTCTCCAGCTTTCAGGTTTTTTTTTTCCTTTATATATAGTGTTTAGGATTTTGAGTTATGTTCAACCAGAGGAACAAGGATAAGTATATCTAGTCTGAACTTTTTTTATTTGTAAAATGTATTTAGTCTAATCTACTTGCTGGTTGCCTCTCAGGGAAATTCATGAAATTTTTGATTCTTAGACAAACATACTAAAATGATAAAGGCGTGTACTAACATTGCTTCTGTTATCGTTACTGGTGGTAAGGATATACATACATACAATATATATATGTGCGTATATACACACATATGTATATGTTATATATAAGTATATATATTTCAGAAATTTATTTATTTTGAAGAAGATCATAGTGGACACAATGTTCATAAAGGCTTCTGAAGCAATATAGGAAATTAATAAGCTGCAAACTCTTTCCTTGGATGTTTTGTTGCTATAACTTCCTGGAAAATCATTGTGAAATACATTTCCTAAGTAATTACACCATAATTTTTATGGGCAAGTTTTTATCTAAATGAGCAATAATAGCACATTGTTCAGATCATAGCAATAAAATCTAGCCTGCCTATTGTAAAATGACAGTAAGAGGCTTCTAACAGGCAAAATACTTCCTGCTGTTGCTAGTGAAAGAACAGGGAAGCCCCAGAACATTATTTTTTGTATGATAAGTGCTATGTACCAAACTTGTAGTACTTTTTCATTGCTACTTTCACTGGTACTGCTTTAAAGTTGTACTATAGTCTATTAAGTAATAAGTGAACTGAAAATAATGTCTCTCTTGAGAAGTCACTATTATACTTATGAAATATATGCCTTTTGCACTATTAACAGTTACTTCTTTTACTCATTTATCAGTGTGATTAGGGCAATATTCTCTAGTTCTTATAGAATTATTTGCAAAATAGAAAAGTTGTGAGAGATAAGACTAAAGAATTCTTGGGAGGAAATTAAGAAAATTTAATTAGTATTCTACTTCACTTTTTCTTTTGCTTATTTTTTCAAAATAAAACATAACAAGGTGTGTTTTTAAGAAGAGGACTAGTATACAATATTTTTTTTTTCCTGTGGACCATTAAACAAGGATGAATCTTAGCTGTTTCTGCTCCTATTCTGGAAAGCGATGGAGTGAGGTGGTAGGGCACAACATTAGTGTTTCTAAAATAGCTTGAGTCTGTTTTTTTTTCTCTTTCTCTTTTATGTGCTAGAGATATAGCAACCTTTCAGATAAAACTTTTGTAAAACATAAAAATATCTTTGCATCTTAGAAGTATTATATCTTACCTTGATTGTTCCCTTTAAGAACTGAAAAATAGAGATGCCTGGGAGGCTCAGTGGTTGAGCATCTGCCTTCTGCCCAGGGCGTGATCCTGAGGTCCTAGGATCGAATCCCACGTCGGGCTCTCTGCGTGGAGCCTGCTTCTCCCTCTGCCTGTGTCTCTGCCTCTCTCTCTGTGTCTCTCATGAATAAATAAATAAAATCTTAAAAAAAAACCCTGAGAAGTAGAAAGTTCTATGTGGGTTTTCTGTTAGAGGCCATTTTTTTCTTTCAGATTGTTATGGAGTATGATATGATTTAGTAAGAGGAAGTGAAGAAACAATTCTCTGTGACATTCCTGGATACCTGGTACCCTTTGTCCAGTGACTTGGAACCAAACACATTCAATTGTAAGATGTAGGTTAGAATAAATATGAATGCGGGGCACCTCGGTGGCTCAGTCAGTTAAGCACCTGGCTCTTGTTTTCAGCTTAGGTCATGATTTCAGGGTTCTGTGATTGAGCCCTGCTTCTGGCTCCATAGTCCATGAGGAGTCGGCTTCCCATTCTCTCCCTTTGCCCTTCCCCCCAATTCACACACACACACTTTCTCTCAAGTAAATAAATAAATAAAAATTTAAAATAAAAAAATAACAATGAGTGAATCGAAAACTATGAGTTATACTCTGATTGACAGATTGCTTAGAAACCTATACTTTTCTTCAGTCAGATATATTAGGAAAATAGAATAGGTAATGACATGCTCAAAAAGCAGTGATAAAATCTGAATTTTTTTAAACCAAACTGTTAGTGAAACACTGATAGATATACTAAGAAAACAGAAATTGCATCATATGATGTTACGAGATTAGATATTTGGTAAATATACTACAGATATGGATATATTAACAATTATTTGTCAGCTACTTGACTTTTCCCTTGCAATAGTGAAAAATGAAATGGTTTGCAAAGCACTTTATAAGTTTCAACTGGCCAGATTCATTGTAGTGGAGGACTATTAATATTTCCATGATTCAACATTAGCAGAGATCATTTTCACTTCATTTTTAAAGATACCAGATGTATCGCATGATAAGAAATCACTGCCTTCATTTTTATTTGGAATGGGCAGTTGGTGCAGTGAATTGTGTCCACAGAGAAGTCAGACTGTTCTTATAGAAGCTATTGATTTGTGTAAATTATCATCTAGGAGTTTAGTCACTGAGCATTACTTCCTAGATTCACTGATAAGTCAGAAACCTTTCAAATGCATTTAGTTGAGACCAAGTAGCCCTAAAACATTAAGGTTTTCTCAGATATCTACTTTAGTAGAGGGTCTTTTCCATCTCCATGGAAAAGTTAGATTTGCTCAAAAGTTTCAGGAAATCTGCCTCATTGTGGTTCATGAAGATGGTGAATTTGCCAACGCCTGGGAGGTAAACCAGTTCTCTGTTGACCTCAGCATTCTACAGGTGTGCTGTGGACAAAGAGTCAATGCAAGTTTTGGTTGTATCTGATCATCATAATATTGCATAAATGTAACTCAAAATTGTTGAACTCTGTGAGGATGTAACTCATTTCAGAAGGTTATGACTCAAGATAATTTTGTCTTTTGCTTTTCTGTATATTAAACTGTGCTTGACTACTGGTTTTGTCACTTAGTTTTATGACCTTGGCAAAGAAATGTAATTCTCTGATACTTATTTCTCTCATCTGTAAAATGGGAAGAGATTATTTCTGAGGGGGTGGTGATAGTGTGTATTAACCACTAAATAAATATTCATTCACTTACCTTTGTAGGGACTTGAAACTGAAAATTATGCTCTCCAATTAAAATGGTACATTTCCATTGCCAAGAGACGGAGGCTGAGGCTATCCTCTCTGAGAGCTTCTACCTCTAAGTCTGAGTCCAGTCAAAAATGAGATTTTCTAAGAGTGACAAAATAAATAAGATCAGACAAAAAAAATGGTACATTTCCAGAATTATCTTTTTCTTGTAATTCCCCCATCAAACAATATCTTTTTAAGATTTAATTAGTTATTCCAGATAGGGGCAGGGGCAAAGGGAGACGGAGAGAATCTCAAGCGGACTCCCCACTGAGTGTGGATCCCAAAGCAGGGCTCAGTCCCACAACCCTAAGATCCTGACCTGAGATGGAACCAAGAGTAGGATGCCCAACTGACTGAGCCACCCAGGTGTTCCTCTTCCATCAAACAATATTAAACTATTGACCTATATAAACATTATGTACAACATAGAAATGAAATAGGTCCATGTAAAAGGCTTTTTTACATTTTATATGAACATACTCATGTTATGGTGCTATAATTAATCAGGCCATTAATAGAAGCTTTAGCTTTAGTAACTATAGGTTTTGGTTATAAGCTTTGCTAATTCATAATAATATTGTACTGCTACTATTGCTAATATGTTTAAAATATTTATGTTGCAGGGCACATGGATGACTCAGTCAGTTAAGCGTCTGCCTTCAGCTCAGGTCATGATTCCATGGTCTTGAGATCAAGCCCTGCATTGGGCTCCCTGCTCAGTGGGCATTCTGCTTCTCCCTCTGCTTCTCCATATCGGCTTGAGCTCTTTTTTCCTCACTCTCTCTCTGTCAAATAAATGGATCTTTAAAAAATATATCTATACTGAAGTCTTAGATAAAACAGATATATGTAAGCCATGGAACTTTAAAAAAATTGATGTTTTGTTATTTAATATAATGGATGACTTATTTCAAAACTGATTAGAATTCTTTATCTATGGCTGTCTTTGAATTCTTATCTTGAAATTATGCCCTCTATTAGAATAGCTTCTGAACTGTGGCATGATTCCATTATTTCATGTCAGTCATAAATAGGTAAACACATAAGCAACAACAAAAACACTATTTATCATCAATCTTATAGTTGCTATATCTGCCATATATAACCTTATTACAAGATAGAAATAACGGGACATCTGGGTGGCTCAGTGGTTGAGCATCTGCCTTCCGCTCAGGTTGTGGTCCTGGGGTCCTGGAATTGAGTCCTACATTGGGCTCCCCTCAGGGAGCTTGCTTCTCCCGTATTTACCTTTATTATTAATGTTTCCCTTAATTGATTTCCAGACAAAGAATATGTCCTATATTATTGGTATCCAGTAAGCTATAGTATACATCTTTATTAAGTGATCCTTTCTGTATATTAATTACATTTCACTGTAAAAGGTTAAAAGACTAAGATGATCTCTCATAAGACATCACAAAATCATAGAATTATATCTCCCAGTATACAATAAGGGACTTCATTATTTGCTTCTATTATATTAGTTTGCTTGGGTTGCCTAAACAAAGGCCAACACACTGGGTGGTGGAAACAACAGAAATGTATTTTTCTCATGGATCTACAGGTTGGAAGACCAAAATTAAGGTGTCAGCTGGGTTGGTATCTTCTGAGTTCTCTCTCCTTGGCTTATCGATTGACGTTGTCCTTCGGTGTGTTCACATGGTCTTTCTTCTGTGTCTGTAGGTCTTATCTCTCTCTCTTTCTTTTTTTTAATGATAGCAGTCATATTGGCCCAGGACTCACCCTGGTGACATCATTTTTACTTAATTACCTCTTTTAAGGCCCTAACTTGAAATACAATTACCTTCTGAGATGTTGAGGCTTAGTTAGGATTTCAGCATATGAATTTTGGAAAAGCACCATTCAGCTTATAACATCTATTAAAATTACATTTGACTCATTTAAAGAAATGTTGCTTCTTTTATTTTCATTTCAATTAATTCCTTCTTATAACTATCCATGTAAGTGAAGTGGCTTGATGTTATCTTGAGTACAAACAAAAAATATTACTGAATACAGAAAGAACATTTTGTTGTATTCAAAGTGATAATGGTTTTTTTCTTTTAAAGTGTGCAATTGCCATCATAAAAGTAATACAACAAAAGTCATTACTTTTCATTTTCAACATCAATAACCAGTTAGGAAATGGGATGGGAAAAATCAAATCCATTCATAGTAACAAACTACAATATATATATATAAATCTAAGAAGAAATGTGGAAGGTACACAAAAGTATGAAATTTTATAGAAGGATATAAGAAAAAGTTGAAGAAATGGAAGGAGACATATTTCTGGTTAAAACAAAATTCTAATGTAAAATAGTTTACTAAAAATAATCTATTTAGTGCATCCTTAATCATAATATTAGTGATAGCTTAATACTGGCCTTTCCTTAAATATTTGCTATTTGTAGGCTTCTAGAGTTTCTTAAGTATGTATTATTTGTTGGGTCCAAACATTTCTCAACTATTCTTCTTTAGATCTTTTGTAATCCTTTGTACTTCTCTATACCTTGGTCTTCTCAACTGTAAAATTGGGATAATAATTGTTCCAGTAAGACATGAGGGGTTAGGAATTCTGTTAAACTGTCAAACATAAAGATATAAAACTCTAAGTAAGGAAAGAAAGCTATTCCTAACATGACTAAATGCAGGTTAAATCTTTTGTAACCTAAAACTATCATGAATAGAGATAAAAGAAGAATGGCAGAAACAAAGCATACATGACATGTAACAAGTTATCATGTCTAAAACATTTAATAGATATAATCAGTGTATGAGACAGTCTAATAGAAGTAATATTAAGCAATTTTTATGTACCAGTTATTGTCCTAAGACAGCAATTGTATTTGGTTGATATTAGATGAAGACCCTTATCCTCTCTACTGGACACAGATTTTGTCAAGTGAATTAAAATGTGATAACTATTATTGTAGCAAACCTTTCTGAGCTATTGAAATATTTCTTTGTAATGGATTGCTAAAACTATAATTATGAAATCAAAGGCCAATAATATGACACCTCCCTATTACTTTCAGTACAGGTTATGCCAAGTATGCCCTTCCCATGAAGTTAGTAATGTTTTAATAGCAGCATTTCTGATTGATTTGAAACTCAAAATGATTTGCCATTTAAAAGAAGCATGGCATGTTGGTTTATTCAAATTGTGTTGATGTAACATTAGGAACATTTTCTCCTTTATTTCATTTATTGTTCATTTTTGCCTTCACCCAGATTTAAGGCTATAAGAGTTTATCTTAATTATAGAACTTGTTCGGGATCCCTGGGTGGCGCAGCGGTTTGGCGCCTGCCTTTGGCCCAGGGCGCGATCCTGGAGACCCAGGATCGAATCCCACGTCGGGCTCCCGGTGCATGGAGCCTGCTTCTCCCTCTGCCTGTGTCTCTGCCTCTCTCTCTCTCTCTCTCTCTGTGACTATCATAAATAAATAAAAAAATTAAAAAAAAAAAAAAAAAGAACTTGTTCTAGGTCTTAGTACTGAAGCATAAATACCTTGTCCTTCACCCAAGCTTTAATTTCCAGGGGGAATTTATTCTCATACTTACTCTGTTTCTGCAAACTGCATACCACAACGTGAATAGGTTTTTGGTTTTTTTTAACTGTGTGGTGACTTTTACTCCAAGTTTTAAAATTATATTTTGAAAATAGAGTGTATCTGAAACTCTGAAAGAATGCAAGCGAGAAACACTTCCAGAGGCTATGGTGGGAGTGTAGGAGAAGGACTTTTTGGCATTAATATATGACCGATTTTAAATATCATTCAGATAATATTTCCAAAAAAAAGTATGTGTTTACTTCATAAATACATAGATGCTCATTTACCTATAAAGTTTGCCTTATCTTTCATTTAAAAACTTTATTAATTTGAAATAATTTTATATTTACAGAAAAGTTACATAAATAATGCAGAGAATTTCAACTTAAAACCTCACATAACTTCTCTTGATGTTATCTTTCATAGCTATGGTGTAATTGTCTGAACCAGGAAATTCACATTAATTTGAATGATTCCTTACTACATACCTTACTTGGACTTTCCTAGTTTTGCACTAATTATCTTTCTTAAAAATAAACTATTAATTTTAGATTAGTGTTGGATTTATAGAAAAATTCAGAGATTAATAGTTCCCTTCTATTTTTAGTTTGTTTCATGAATAATTGTTGATTTCTACCAAGTACTATTATTCCATGGTTGTACTAAATTACATTGATTTGGGGGTATTTAATCAACCTGACATTCTTCAACTAACTTCAAACAAGTATTCCTTCAGTAAATCCTTCAATATGTGGTATATTATCCTTTTTTAAAAAATATAATGGTGAATTAACATACAAGTTTTCATCTATTTATATAAGATCTATTATTCTACAATTTGTTATGTCTATATAACAAATATATACATTATACATATTTTACGTTTGCCAAGTTTAAGACAGTTTCTCTTCTTGAATGAATTTCAGACTGATACTATTTCTGCTTTCAATATTTGATACTGTTTATTAGTAAAGTTATCTGGCTCTGGAATTTTTATTGTAGCAGGGTTTAAAAAAATTTTTTTTTGAGGAATACAATTGACCCTTAAACAATGTGGAGTTAAGGGTATCGACCCCTCCCACAGCTGAAAATCCATATATAACTTTTAACTCCCCCAGAACTGCTTACAACCTACTTATTGACTAGAGCCTTACCAATAATATAAACAGTTGGTTAACACATATTTTGTATGTTCTACATATTATATACTGTATTCTTACAATAAAGTAAGCTAGAGAAGAGGCTGTGAAGAAAATCATAAGGAAGAGAAAGTACATTTACAGTACTGTGCCATATTTATTGAAGAAAATCCGTGTATAATTGGACCCTCGCAGTTCCAACTCAAGTTTTTTAAGGGTCATCTGTAATCAACAGAAGTAATTGTGCATGGTACATATTTGAACTGTATAATGTGATGATTTGATATACCTATACATTGTGGAATAATTACCAAGATCAAGCAAATAGCATATCTGTCACCTCACACAACATAGTTAACTTTTTCTTTTTTTTGTGATGAGAAGATTTAAAACCTACTCTCAGCAACTTTCAAATACACAGTACCATATAATTAACAGCAGTCACCATGCTGTATATTGTATCCTCAGAACTTCTTCCTGTAACTGAACCGTGTACCCTTTCACCTGCATCATCCCATTTCCCCTCCCACCTGCCCTTGACAAACACCATTCTGTTTTCTGTCTTTATGGAATATACTTATTTCACTTAGCATTAATGCCCTCTGGTTTCATTCATGTTGTTGCAAGTGGCAGGATTTCCTTTGTTTATATGGTTGAATAATATTGTTTATATGGTTGAATAATATTCCTCTGTGTGTGTGTGTCTGTGTGTTTCTCTATCCATTCATCCATTATAGGACATTTAGATTGTAGTAGGTGTTAACTGCAAATATAACTTCTTGGACAGATAGAGAACTATTCAGATTTTCTATTTTTTCTTGTATCAGTTTTGGTGAGCTGCATTTCCAAAGAATTTGTGCATTTATTCTAAATTGTCAAATTTATTGATGCAAATCTGTTTGTGATATTTTTGTATTATGTATTTTTTTTTGTAATATCTGTAAGATCTATAATGATGCCTCTCTTTTCTTTCCTGTAATTGGTGTTGTGTTTTTACTCTTCTTTTTGTTCATCAGTCCTGCTTCAGGTCTTTCAACATTTTTAAAGCTTTCGAAGAATAAACTTTTGGATTTATTGAGGTTCTTTATTATACAAATGCCATTTTTGTCATTGGTTTCTTCTATTAACATTCGTTTTTCTTCTAATTTTTCTTCGGGTTGACTTGTCATATTTTTGTACTTTCTTATGACTGATTCTTGACTTGTCATTAAATTCAAAATATTACCTAGTTTTTATTCTGACAAATTTTGTCACATAGGCTGTTTTTAGAATTTAATTGCTCAATTCCTGATTAGTTGAATATTTTACTTTTAATCTGATATTTTAGGTTTCTACAAACATTATTCCGCCTACAAAATTAATAACCAAAAGAAGGAGAATCCTTATGAATATATGTGGCCACAGAAAGTAGTCAAATTCAAATAATTTTTATTTTTATTATAGTATACTAGATTATGTTTAGCATTTTAAGTTCATAAAGCCTGTGAGGGCAAACAGACATTTTATTTTATCCTAAAGTTCTCATTCACATTTTCTTTTTTGTTGTTGTTTGATATTGAATCTAGACTGATATATTCTTTATTGCTTCTTAAGTTTACATAGAAATGAACTTACACAAAAAGACTATAAAAAATATAACAGTTCCATCTAAAAGTTAGTGTGTTAGATTGGACAGTTGGATTTTGATTCTGGCTTTTATTAGCTTTATGATATTAGATAGGTTAATTAAACTTTCCTGCACTTTGTGACTTGGTGATAATTAATATAGATCTAGATATCTGGAAGATTCTACCACTAGTTCTGTTGCATTTTAAGTATGCTGGCATTCTTCAGCACCATCTGCCCTTGAAGATGCTACTTTGAGGACATTCTCTTTTTCCTTTCATTTTTGATGGTTTTTATCATTTTACGTCATGGTTCCTGGATTTCCTGACAGTTTATATCTTTCTGTAAACAGCATATGTGGTACGTTCTTTCTTATTCTCAACATTTGACCAATCCTAGATTCTAATCTCTGTCTTCCTCATCTCAAATCAATGGGAATTTCATGTTTAGATATGGATGCCACCTCCATTAAGTTTTTTATTTTCTTCATTTTGTGTAAATGCAATATGACTTGATACTAGTACCAAAGGGAGTTAGTGATTGTCTATGAATATAAGTAATAGTAGTGATTGTAATAGTCATCATTATAAATATATTAATTACCTCCTGTTTGAAAGTTTTATTTTAAGAACTTTTTGCCTGTTGTTTTATTTTTCAAAAAAACACTGTATTTTGTACTCAAGTGCTGATATCCTCTAGCCTAATTGTGACTCATGTTTGACAATTCAATGAATATCAAATAAATTAATATTTTTATATATTGGGAATATCTTTATTAGATTTCTATAAAACTTGTGTTTATGTGAGAGGATTTTTTACTCCAATCTCCTTTGGGGAACTGTACGATCTTGGAAAAGTTAAAGAACTTAAGATCTTTAGGCTTCTGTATCCTTCCAAGTGAAATAGGTAAAAAGAAAAATGATAATGATAACTTCATAGGCCATTATGAAGACATTAATAATGAATTTAAAAGATACTTTCAAGTGTCAAAGTACCATATAAATATTTTCACAGTAAGTATGGATTTTTCAGAATGAAATACAACATATTAATAGATAAAATAGTATAAATCAAGAGTATAAATCAAGATGTATTTAAATGCAACAGAATGTTCTTTCCATTTCTGTTTTTTTTTTTTCTTGGCTCTTTCTAGATGAGCAACTAAGGAAAGCTGCTGATTTTGTATTTGTGAGCAGTAGAGCAGTATTATAAGTGAAACGAATATTTTTGGGAAGAAGGTTTAGTATTGCGACAGCTGGTTCAGGCTGTTCCCTTATCAGAAATAGTGCTTCTAGACTATCAAAAGTAGGAATAGGAGCTTAAAATATAATTTTCACTCAACCAAGTAAACTCTTTGCCCCTTTTCCCTCTTTAAATTCCTCCTGTATCTCCCAACTTTATGTATAGGCACATTTTGGCTTTTTTCTCTCCCTATGAGATAGCATTATGTGGTATGAAGGAGAAAAAAAAAAAAACTGGATACCTTGCTCTATTTTGTAAGCTTAGTTTTTAATCTCTGATTTTTATGACATCTTAAAAAAATTTCTGTGCTTGGGGCATGTAGGTGGCTCAGCAGTTGAGCATCTGCCTTCAGCCCAGGGCGTGATCTTGGAGTCCCAGAATCAAGTCCCACATCGGGCTCCCTGCATGGGGCCTGCTTCTCCCTCTGCCTGTGTCTCTACCTCTCTCTGTCACTCATGAATAAGCAAATCTTAAAAAAAAAATTCTGTGCTTAAGATTGGAGACATAGCATTGCAAGCCTATTGAACATAATCTCAACCAAGTGAAGTTCCTATAAATCTCTTGACAATAGAAAATCTCGTGATTATTTTTTTACATTAAACTCAGTGTATTTACAAGGGTTTTGGTGGAGAATCAGAATCCCAGAATAAGGATTGTTTTTAGTGTGGTGAGGATGGCACCTCGTCAGCACATTGTTCAGAATTTATACCCAGTGTTGCCTTTGAAAGAAGTAGTAGATTAAATGCAATAGAATAAAGACATGAAGCACACAGGGTAGTGATGTAAGAGCATATCTGGTTTTGAATGTTCCGGGAGGAATTACCATCTTGGACAATAGGTAAAATGTGTTGAGGGATAAAGCTTCTTTTTTGATGTGAAACAAATGCTGATCCCTTTATTAGATTAAATAATAAACTGGGTATATTGGGAGCCCAGTTTAAAGCAAAAGGGTGCTTTGAAAGTATTTGTCATGACAGTTCTTTTTAAGTTTTTTCTTTAGGGCATTATGCCTAGTGATTTCAAGTTTGCAGTTCACACTGTTGATTGGACTTTTGGGTTTGCCCTAGAGGCCTCTGACAGCAGTAAAACAAGTTTCATAAATAAAGAATTAAAATGCTGATGGAAATTCTCTGTTTTTGCTGACTCATGAACAGATGGTACTCCTAATCCTTCCATTAAATTCCCTTTTATGATGTTTGTATCTGTGCCCAACCCAGAATGAGTGTCAGAGCTGTTAAGTACAGGTTTGTGTGGAATCGGATTGAACCTTGGAACAAACAGTACTGGAACAGTCTTGTCAATTCTTAGTCCTTTGTGGAATTAAACAGACACCTCAGTCCAGTGTTTGGACCAAGGATAGCTTTCACATGTACCAGAAGGATTTTGCAATTTTGATATCAATGTGGTTCTGGAAGTCTGCTTATTACCATTAGATCTGGTTCTTTTTAAATTTAATTTTAAAATATTTTAAAGATACAAGTGAAAAGAAACATTTGCGTATCTCCTATGCAAAATCTAACAGTTGTTTACTTTAGGAAATACTTGTTTCAGATTTTGTGTTTTAAGAACACAAATAACTAGAACCTAAATATACTTTTCTTTCCATTTCTTCATGAAAAGTTTTTTTAAATGTCATTATATTTATATGCTTCCTTATAAATAGTGATTTTCTGTTTTTATTTTTATTTTATTTTTTAAGATGTTTTTATTCATGAGAGACACTGAGAGAGAGGCAGAGGCACAGGCAGAGGGAGAAGCAGGCTCCATGCAGGGAGTCCAATGCAGGACTCGATCCCAGGACCCTGGCTCAACCCTGAGCCACCCAGGTGTCCTGCTTTTTCTGTTTTTAAAATGCAGGCAAATTATATCATTCACAATTTGCTTTTTTTTTTTTTTTAACTTCATTATATGTTGTGGAAACTTAGATTTTGTTCCTGCATTTAACAGCTCTGTAGTCTTCCATGGCATGAATATAATGTTCATTCATCAATGTTTTATTGATGGATTGTTTGTTTCCAGTTTTATGTACTACAGGCCTTGCTGACTGAATATCATTTTAGAAAGATGAGACAGTTGTTTAAAGCTACAAACTGTTGAAGGAAATGCAGGGTGGTAGGAGTGTACCTCAACAGATTTTCTAAGTACTATAACACATTGCCAGAATTGCTTATTATTTTATGACTTGTAGACATACTTTGATTATTTTGGATATAATCTTTTATGCAGTATGTGTTTTATAACTATTTCTTCCAGTTTTTGGCTTTAAACATTTATGGAGGAGTTTTTGTAATACAGTAGATTTCAATTTGTTGTTAGATTTGCTGTCTTTCTTTAAAATTAGTTTGCTCTTATCTTTGGAATCTGTTCTTAATCTAATAGTCTTAGGGCATTCTGTTTTATTTTTCTAAATATTATAAAGCTTTATTCTTCATTTTCGATCTGTAATCCCTTTTGAATTCATTTATCTGTATTATATGAAGTAATTTAACTTCATCTTTTTTTGCATGTGGATGGATGACTTAGGTAAAAGAAATATCAGATATTTTCTCCACCAAATTGAAATGCTGCTTCCAGCTTCACAAGTTTCTGTTTATACTTGCATCAGTTTTTAGTCTTTTATCTTATTTCAGAGATCTGTCTATATCCCTATACCATCTCCCCATTATTTTAATTACTAGAGTTTTAAAATAAGTCATGAGATCTTATAAAGCATGTGCCCCTATATTATTTTTGACTGTTTTATCTTTTACATAATTTCAGGATTTCAATTTTAGAGAAAAAAATGTTATTGAACTGGTGATTGGAATTTCATTGAAACTTTTAGATGTATTTGGGGAGACTTGCAACTGCATGATCTTTCCATCTTCATATGGTTTACATTTTTCTTCTTGTTTTATGCTTTCTAGGACACTCAAGCATATTGAATAAAGTATATGACATTCATTGACATTGATATTATTCCTATTCTGTACTTTAAAGGGAATACTTTTAGTTTTAATCATTAAATATGAATTAGATTAGTTTTTTTTAATTCTTTTTTTTTTTTTTTTTAATTTATGATAGTCACACACACACACACACACACACAGAGGCAGAGACATAGGCAGAGGGAGAAGCAGGCTCCACGCACCGGGAGCCCGACGTGGGATTCGATCCCGGGTCTCCAGGATCGCGCCCTGGGGCCAAAGGCAGGCGCTAAACCACTGCGCCACCCAGGGATCCCTTTTTTTTAATTCTTGAAGTGAGGGCAGCCCGGGTGGCCCAGCGGTTTAGCGCCGCCTTCAGCCCAGGATGTGATCCTGGAGACCCGGGATCAAGTCCCACATCAGGCTCCCTGCATGGAGCCTGCTTCTCCCTCTGCTCGTGTCTCTGCCTCTCTCTCTCTCTCTCTCTCTCTGTCTCTCACGAATAAATAAATAAAATCTTAAAAAAAAATTCTTGAAGTGACTATGTCAGAGCCTGTGAGAATTATGTAAAATGTGATTATTTTGATACTTTTTAAAATTTACCTTTGGTGGTGGGCAGAAAAATGACCTCTCAAAGGTGTCTGTGTCATAATCCCCACACCCTGTGAATATATTCTTTACATGGCAAAAGGGACTTTGCAGACATATAAGTTAAAGGTCATGAGAGGGGGAGAGTATCCCAGCTTATCCAGGTGGACCCAATGTCATCACAGGGGTTCTTATAAGTGATTGAGGGATGTAGGAAGCAGAGAAAGAGTTGGAACTGATGCAAGTAGAGGCTAGGTTGATGTGGCCACAAGCCAGCGAATGTGTGTAGCTTCTAGAGGCTGGAAAAGGCAAGTTATGGCATCTCCCCAAGTGGATCTAGAGGAAACTCAGTTCTACCAACACATTAGTTTTATACCTCTGACCTCAAGAAATGTAAGACAATAAATTTGTGTTGATTTTTAGCTACTAAGTTTGTGGTTATTTGTTACAGCAGCAAAAGGAAACAAGTGTGCCTTCTGGTGAAATTGCTTTGCAAAGCTCTGATCCGATTCAGTGTGAAGAAGAAAGTGTCTTTACGATTATGTATCAAATAACAAATGTTGTATCTATTTTAAGAAGTTTGTTGCTTTAGTGAAGTTGACCAAGGAGTTGAGGCATACACAGATGTGTCAGCATTTATCAAATGTTCATGTGTGATGGATCCATAGGCCCCTGGGGAATGGGCCAGGGCTTAAGCCAGTTTGAAAATATGAAAGACAATCATTTGTGATAAGTGATATCTGAAGTAGACATTTGAAGACTTGATAGTCACTTATCTACGAAGTTCACCAGCCAGTTCACCTCGTGGGAACTTTTGTGCACGTACATGCGTATGAGTGCATGGGTGCACACAAACACACACGCACAAAAATAGGGTTTATAACATCTCCGACTTCCAGGAGTTGTTAGGAAAAATAAGTTGAGATCGTATATACAAGCTGTCAAGTGATTTACGGAGGGATACGGTAAGAAAGACTCTATTTCCCAAGGCCTACACAGGGGAGCTAGAAGGAGGAAACAAACTGGTAACCAAAATGGAATTGTTCCTTTCTAACTGTGGCCATTACGTTGCATTAAATATTGACTGGAAAATATTATAAGTAACCTCTCCTGCTTATTGGGAAAACTGGGAAGCTTTAAGCTATTTGGCCTAGAGAAAGAAAGGGGTGGGAGATTGGGTAGGATGCAACCGGGAGCAAGGGCTTGGAATGGCCCACAAGTGGTTTGCTGGAAAGTGCAGAGAATTATTCATTCTATCGTGAATTATCTCTTCAGGCCAATTAATTTTTCCAGGACTTAGTCTCTTCCTCTGTAACATTGGGACAGTCCTAAAGCCTGCGGAGCTCTTGTGGTGATGAAATAAGTTAATATAGTGAAAATACTCATCAATCCAGTGTTTGTATTTGTGACTTTGGGATTTAAATTTCTAACAACAATTTTTGTGAGAATTTTACCTAGTTATTGAAAGTTTAAATACATTAGAGTGTACACCTTTTAAATTTGTTTTATGTGCTGCTACCAGAATTTATATAGTCCCTTGCCTGTGGCTACCTACTAAGGCTTAGAAACCAGTGCAGTATGGAGAAAAAAATAAATGCAATCTTTGACTCTCCCATTGGATTTTTTCCTATATAGCATTCTATTTTTGTCCTTTTCAGATGGTTCTGCATAGGTCTAGACTGTTAGGAGTCCCAGTATTTCTTACCAACATGATTATATATTCCTTCTCCTCCAATCACTTCTTCTGCTTCTGAATTATCCAAAGTTATCATTCAAATAATGAGCTGTTCTCCCTCCGTTCTGCTATCAATGTCATCGTCAGCTTACTACATCATTGACTTTTTAAGTATTAAAAATGCTCTAAATATCTCAATTAGTTTTGGACCAGAAGAAATGTCAATGTCTGAAGTAATGGAAGTAATTTATAATGGAAGCTAAAGAGTGAAAACATCTCTGATTATAAAATGCCCTTCTCTTCCATCCTTTCAGGTTTTTTGGCTTGATCAAATTATGCTTGATCAACCTGCAGAATCTTACAGCCGTTCAGTAGCCAACACAAGCTATGATGCAGCCATTTAAGGACTATGTAGACCTTTGTGTAGATCATTTACTTTGCATGCTGTGTCACAGTTTACAGCAGAAGGAAAAGTTGAATCCTGTATATAGGCACTTGCTTCAATAATTAAAATGCTCTTTGTTCTTCTACCCATCTACCACTCTTTGTCCTGGTACCCTAAGAATTATTTGGGTAAAATCTCCTTTTTGATTATATTTCCTACTAATTTCCTTGAGTTACTTTTGAGAATTATTGCAGTTGTCTACACTAGCCTCCATCCATACTAGCTTTCTGTTGATTCATTATATGTACTATGTTCTTAACTATTTAAGAGTATTTGCATGTGCAGTTCTTTTTCTTGGAATGCCCACTGATGCCCTCTACCTGCAAAAGTAACCCATGTATGTACTTCTGCCTATTTAAATCTTTCTGAGTATTATTAATATTTTGTGTCAGAAACTGTTTGTTGGGTATGGTAGTGCATGGGGACTGTCCTATGCATTGTAGGACGTTTACAGCATCCTTGGCCTCTACCCACTAGAGTGACTGTAGCATACCTCCCATTCATGACAACCAAAATGTCTCCAGACTCTGTCAGATGTCCCATGGGGGGCAAACTCACCCTCCATTGAAAACCATTAAATTTAGAGTTTATTGCAAATAGTATTTCCTTATTGAGGGAAAGCTTATGTCCTGAAATTACTTGATTCCTTCTACCCGTTATTCTCAAATTTGTCTGTTGGTTTCCTTTGTAAAACTTATCACAAAAAAATCATGGAATGAATACTTATTGGCATATTTTGCATTAATTGTTTCTGCTATAATGTAAATTCCAGAAAGGAAGTAACCTTTGCTGCCTGGTTCCTCCCCATATTCCTAATGTCTAGCATGCTGCCTTGTGTAGATCTGGCACTCATATGCATTTGTAAACTCAATGAACTTTGATTTTAGTTGTCTTTGTTTCCTACTATGTAACATTAGTTCAGTTTCAACTTAGGTTGTATTGTATTGACGATGTCGTATCTTGGGAAGCTAGGTTTTTGATGGTTGCTGTGATACAAAGCAACTACCATAAGAAAAATCAACATAGAACAGATTATGAGGGTCATGATGTTCAAACTGATTCTAGGATTCGAGAAATGGTTTGGTGACAAATAGGTGTACACATGCCATTAACAAGTAACTGTGGCTATTTAAGAATGGAATAAAAACTGTTTCTCTTTTGATTTCTATTACTGGCTTTTAAAATAACTACCAAATTGTTAAGGACATAAATAATGAGTAGGTTGTTTGAACCTAACTACTTAATGAATAGACAAATAGATATCTCTTTTGGACAAAGGACTAATGAAGAAAATGACTGAGGCAATCAGGGAGTGACAAGGAGAGACAGTTTGGAAGTCTGAGCATTACCCAGTTTAACCATTTCCACTCGAAATGCTTTCTTTTTATAGACACTAGTTTCTAGTTCCTTATATAAGCAGTAACATATTTTAAGCGGTCTGACTGTAATGTATTTATGATGTGATGCATCATGATGATTTGGAAAAGAAAATATGATAAGAAACTTAAAATGGATATGGGCTGCAGGTTTTCTTTTGCCATTATGTTGAAGCTCAATCCTCAAAGAAGATAGGGTTGATTTTAGAAAACTTGGGGGTTACTCAAAACAAGAGGAAGAAATTTTAGTTAAAAAACTATTGTTACTTATGTTTTAATTTCCATAGTGTCTGCCTATTAAGGCTGAAACTAAGAATAAGTTCTACCTCTTAACTGTGTCATTTCAGGAAATTCAACAATCTGCAGTTCCCAGTATTAAACATACTTACAACAGATGCATATAATAATGAGCTTTCTTTTACTTTCTCACACCCTCTCCTTAGTTCATACCTTTGCATAGAACTCCTCTTCTCAACAGTTCTCTTTGAAATTCCAGATACTGTGCACCAAACTAGCTAGTTAGCAATCTGTATCATGGAGACTTCTTGGAAAGATGACTAGAAGTCATGTGGGTAGAAGTTGTCCTAGCCCTGAATTCTGTTCCAGCACAGCTCTTGGAAATGGGATACATCATATTTGGCAGATTGAAGAAACTGAGAAATAGGATTTTTTGCCTCAGTTTTTTTTTTCTTTTTCTCTTTCTTGCCTGCAGTGTTTTGAAAATGTATTATTGTGGAGTATCTTGATCATTTCATGCCATTACTAATGAGATGATTTTCTGATGTAAGGGAGTTGCTTTCTGTTTCTGTCATCCAATCCTGGTTATTTTTAAAGATTTTTTTTTTTTGTTTATTGGATGTAGGTTAGGAATCATAAAAATCAATAAAGATCCTGTAGTTTTCATTAACTAGTTTATCAGAAGCAGTGTTGCTATTCTTTACTCTAGTTCCTGGTTGGACTCTTTTAGAGTAAAATACTGAAACCATCATGTTGAAAGTGCCAAAATAATTTGATTTATGTGATATATTTGTGATAGTTAAAATATTAATTTCCTTTCATAAACTGTAGATTTCAAAAAGCTGATTTTTAATAGTCATTTGTTTAAAATAATTTGTTTGGAAGAGGAAAAAAAAACAGGGGAAATTAGTAGTTCTATCCCCACAAAGAAACCAAATAACAAGACTTTTTGATAAATTATGTTGAGACAAGTAAGCAGCCGTGAAGAAAAGAAACTAAATTTGGATCCGTACCTCACATAAACATGAGATGAATTACAAACGTATCAAATATTCAAATATAAACCATGAAAACATGAAAGTACTAGATAAAAACATTGGGGAATTGCTTTGTAAAAATGGAATGGAATGAAAAACTAATTTCATGGTAGTGAGAAGGAATCTACAGGAAAGTTTGGAATTACTGGGCTGGGATAGCTGAAAAGGTAAGAGTGAAGGGCCAAAATAGGGCAGACCCAACCACACGGTTGAAAGATTCTGTATTTTAAAAGGGTGAACCCATTGTACCTTGGGCCAGCTATCAAGAGGTTGTGCTCTGTTACAGGTGATATCAGCTATTTCCCACATGGTTAGAAGGCTCTACAAGTCCAGTGGAAAAAGAATGGACAGTGGTCAAGAGGGAAGTAGATTCTAGGTAGCAGACAATGTTGTTAATAGGTGGCAAAACCATAGCCTTAGGTTGAGATCAGGGGCCAGACTCCGGATCCTTAAAAGAGGGATTAATAGCGAGGTGAGCTATGCCTGTTACTGGATCAGGAACTTGGAACACAATATTAGTGGTAGCTTCGCACAAAAGGTGACTCATCATTAAGTATTTGAATAATATAGTAGCTTAAATTCCTCTTGTTTATGTTTAGGATCAATCACAGAAACCATGTGGTGTTTAGAAAGTTTAGCTCCACGTGTGCTGGAACAGATACAGAGATGGAAATGAAAGAAGAGCTCGTGTCAAGCTGCTAAAAATACATAAATCAATACTGGGAAAGGTGACAGATTTTGAGTGAAGCCTTAAGCCAACACTGACAACCAATCATCTGTAATGAAAGTTTGAATTTAGGAAGAAATCTAAACAGTGATAAATGTTTTACTTATTTTTTTGCAGAGATGCAGGATATGTTTGTATTTACATAATATACTCAGGAGATCAGCCTCATCCTAAATTTTCATTTTCATGTATTTTCTCAATGGGATACTATATGAAATAAAGAGACAGAGCAAGAGATAAAAGATGAGAATGACTATGGGTAACAGCTTCTCAGTTCATTTTTAAAAAATTTATCACTGCTGGAATAAAGACAATTCCAATGTGCAATTCATGGATATTAAAATGCATCATGGAATATGCAATGGTTGAAACACAAGTAATATAAAATCTACATTAACAGTTGGTTTTGTTTTCAGAGTGTGATTTTTGACAGTATGTGATTTTTGACTATACATGGTCACCTTAGTCTAAAACATTTGATTGATTTTAAACATTAACTCAGAAAATCAGAGCAATTTGAAAGCTGAGGTTCATTTTGAATTATTATCCTTAAGCTTCTGCTCTTAGAGGCTATTTCTTATAAGCCAGATCAGAAATGGCAGTGGCAATCTTTTCAAGCCTTCTTGCCTTACCAATCTCAGCGTGACATGGATGGAGCTAGGAAGTATTATGCTAAGTGAAATAAGTCAGTCAGAGAAAGACAAATACCATATGATTTCACTCATGTGGAATTTAAGATACAAAACAAATGAGCAAAGGGGGGAGAAAAGAGAAAGAGAGAGGCAAACCAGAAACAGACACTTACTATACCTTACCTATACTCTTACCTATACCTGATGGTCACCAGAGGGGAGGTGGGTGGGGGATGGGTGAAAAAAGTGATGAGGATCAAGGAGTGAACTTGTGATGAGCACTGGGTCATGTATGTAACCACATGAAACAATATTACCTGTATGTCAATTAACTGTAATTTAAATAAAAACTTAAAAAAATAAAAAGCTCAGAAAGTTTTAATCCCTCAAGCTGTGCAGTTAACCACGTATGAGGATTTTTTTTCACAGAAGTATTTTTACTGACTCAGTTTTGCACTAAAATAATAATTGCAAATTTAAATTTACCTTATTATTATTCCACTAAAATCATTGGCATGTTTAGTGCTCTGAGATATATAATCCATCAGGCCTTAGGAAATGGGTGGCAAATTCCAGTGAACAGATTGGGACAGGACAGTTAAATGTATTAAGTATGGGACCTAACAAGAGACCCTGGATTAAAAGTTATCAGATTTTATATGGGGGAAATGGCATGTTCTACCTATTAAAATTAACCTTTAATTTACATTGTTTTAATTATTTTAATACATTTAGTCTTTGTTTTTAATCTGTAAACACCTCCTTGACTGACTTACTGTATTTCCTCCAAGCATGACACCACGGGTTGCTTTCTTCTTTGTAACTGCTGAGATTAGCACCAAAATATGATTTTTAAGACTGTGTGTGTGAAGGGTGGTGTTAAATCTGGGATATCTTTGGACCATGGCTGTTTTACTAAGTGGTTGGCTTAAGTGTGATTCTGAAAATAGGAATTTGAGGGTAGTTTGAGGACAGCCTTAGGATATGAGGTACCTAGAATTTGGGGACAGATTTTTATGATCTAGAAATGATTTTTGGCTTTGCAATATTTTTCGGTTTTGAGCAGATCCGTGGTGCTGCCAAACTGATTTTTTCTCCCACATGTCAAGAACCGTTGAGCCAGAGTCATGTGAAATTGTGTTTTAATTAATGCCTTTTTATGCTGACTTGGATAGCACTAGTATTCTGTATTTTAATGTTATTTTAATAATTCAGACCTATCCCTTTTTTGGTTGCACATTTTTCCTTTATGCACTTTTAGAAGTTTTAAAGAGTTATTAAAGTGATTGTATGTCTAATATTCATACTTGAAAGCATCTCTTAATATGTAAATTACACCTGCTATAAACATTTGTGTAAATCATTATATTATTTCTTAATACTTTGACAGAGTGAGTTTTTAGATACAAATTCATTAGTCTTCTGCCATTTTTAAACTTACTGTGCAGCTATTAATACCACCAATGCATAATTGTTAGAATGTTTTTCTTTAATTCTGTTCTTCCTTAGTATTTCTATTTATGGCGTCCCAGTGAGCTGCATAAAAAGGTCATCAGATGTGGTTTGACAAATTAAATTGACCAAGAGTAGATATTGGTCTCCTATTTTATTAAATAAAAAATAGTACATAATGCTTTAATATTTTAATTACCTACAAGTAAACCCACTTTCATTTGCCAGTCATCATTTACTTCCAGCAAATAAGGCTTAAAATGATACATCTTCCCAATGAAAAAAAAACTCACTGGTCCAGGACAAATGCTTTAAAGGAAAGTAGAACTAGTTCCCTTAAATAGAAACTAATTTCCATGCCTGTAACTCTGCCTCATTCCATCTCCAAGAATGGCTTAACAACTCTCACATAAAAGAAGGCTGCATGCATGTACTACCTCTTGGTCACTTCATTGATTCAGTATTTCAATTTAAGGTAGTGATTTGTGGTCAGAGAGTCAATGTAATATTTTACATCAGATATTTTTACACATAACAATATTTATTGTACCCCATAATAGAAGTATCCGAAGTAAGATAGTTGATTGGCTTAATGTTTTTTATTCAGAACTAACTAATGTTAAAATTTCTTGCAACATCATTAACTTACTCTAGGATTTAATTATTTAAATTCATCATTATAATGAAAATACTTATTTTTTTAGAGCAATAATGTGCTTTCATTGGTTAAGGAACTAACTACAGTAATAAAGGGGCAAGTATTTTGATGAAATGGTTAAAACTATAATGAGCATTGATGAAAACCAAGCACTCCACTTAAAATTACCAGTGTTATAAGTAATGTGTGGAAGCAATTCTATAATACATGGAAAAAAACTTAGAATTATTAACTTGCTAGAAAAGGGGAAAAGACAGTTTTTTTAAAAAACCATAATTAGCCTTTTTGTCTGTCACTTATTGTAGCTTTTATAATGACAATATAATAATGGGACACTTCTTTATTTAATAAATTCAGATAAACAACCACATGTTTATTCCTCTATTATTTTTAGCCTCTTCCATTGAGTTTATTTTTGCTAACTTTTATTTTTTTCAAGATATGGCCTTCTTCATTATATTTATGGAGTATCACAAAAAATGTATATCTTTCTAGTTGAGAAAAATTTTTAAATATCATGAAGGAACTTAGCCAATTTATTTTTGCTATTCAGGAACCACCATTTTGCAGGACATTTTTGCCAGACCACTTATCTCTGTTTTTTGTATTATATTTCTGTAGTACAGTGCTGCTTGCTTCCCAGAATTCAGTATCTTTTTTTTTCTATGTTGAATATTTCCCTAATACATAATTTCTTTTGTTTAACCTTTTTCTAAATATCACAGACTACTAAAGTATAAAAAATTGCATTTACAAAAAAAAATTGAGTTCAAGTACATTTTATGAGATAAGCCAAAATAAAAAATGATCAAATAACACTGTTTAATTAAATATATTATTGAATTTAGAACACATTTTTATAAGTGACATTATGTAACAATATTTATTTTAAAATCAAGAGAATTCAATGTACAGGTATCCTTCTTTTTAAAAGTCTGCTTTTCAAAAGATCCCTTATACCACTTCACTTTTATGAAAAACCTACATTATGACCTCTTTTCACTAACTAAAATCCAAAGGGTATTTTCTCTTTTACTAAAAAAGGCAAAAAGATAAATAAATAAATAAATAAATAAATAAATAAATAAATAAATACAAAATGTTAAACATGTTTTGCAGCAAGCTTATACAGGGGCAGTACTCACGTGGAACAAGAAGAATGATGCCACCCAGCTCCTTCTATGGGAACTACACTCAGCATCTGAGCATCCAGCCACTGTAGTTTAGAAGTGCATCTCTGACCATCTGGGGTTTTTTTTAAATCTAAGTTTATTTTGTGAATCATTAGCAAGATGTGTCCTAAAGTATCAGAAAAGCCCAGGAGAGGTTATTTTTTGGGGTCTGAGAATGCTTAAAAATTTTCAATATAAATAATGGTAATTGCTTCTTTGCTTTACACCATTTTGGCTTGTGAAAAGTTTCACAAAAAGGCTCTATTTTCAAATAGCAAATGACACCTGCTGTCCCTTTGGGATTTTAAAGAAAAAATCAGCTAAATTATATAAGCATGAGTAATTTCAATGAACATTGAAAAAGCAAGACCTAGGCTAGGACAAACTTGGGAGATAAAAGAAATTCTGGGAAGGGGGGAGAAAACAGTTTAGCTAAACCCAGTTTTTGTCTATGAGGCAAATAAAATTTCCTTCTAAAATACTGAAATTGCATTTTCTTATTTTATTTTGTGTTCATAGTAGCATCTTCATTTGTCAAACCATGAACATTTTAAAAAGGAATTCAGCAGAAGGGATACTTGGTGCTCTGCTCTTTCACTCACATGGTTCCCTTTCTCACCCTCCCTATCGGCCTGAAAGTTTGGAGAATAAATGGGAAGGAACTTCAACAAAAGCAGTAGTTCACTGTTGGTTATGATAAAGTTCTGTGGGTACTGTGGGGGAGGAAATATTTTCTCTACCATTCAAGATTCTTCTAGCTTAGTTAAGAATCAAATTGACATGAGGGATGAATAGAAGAAAATCAGATTTCATTCTGTAGGTATCGAAAATCCACACAGACATTAGATTCCAAAACAGTCAAGCAAAATGAGGTACATAGTCATCCTAAACTAAGGAAAAGAGGGGTATTGGTCTGGGACTTCAAAAGGAATGACTGCAATTCACAAGATGAAGAAAAGGAATAAATGTTTGGTAAATAAATGTTTGTTGGGCCATATGGAAACAAGGGAACTCAAAGAAGACTTTGATTAAACAGGCCTTAGGAGGTTTCTCCCTGGTTCCCAGACCTAGTTCATATTAAATGTAGTTATCACTGTTGACAGCTCTCTTTCTAGAGCAGGTTCTCTATCTAAATTCTTTTAAGCATTGTTGTGGGAAAGAGAACAGTATCAGAGTTTCTTCCTAAGACTTTTGAGCCTTGACTGTTTTCAGCTTAATATAATGAGCCTGCCAAAGTGGCACATTTGGGAGTGGCCTGCCTTGGCCACTACAGTACACATAATATAGTGATATACATATTAATGAATTAATTCATAAACTATTTAAACTTAATGCACTTGAGGCTGAAGATACCAGACATTTCATGGTAATTTTCGAACCATGGTAAGAATGGTATATTTTATAAAACCGGTCCTTTCCATTGTTGAAATCGTCACATATACTTAGTATAGGAAGCATTCTTTCAGTGGCATGGTCATATTTGTATGATATGATTCATAAAGACAGATAAGTACTTTAAAAAACTAATTCTTGACTATATTGAGTTAATATCTAGTTCCATTGAAGAAAAAACATATACTGGAGCACCTAGGTGGCTCAGTGTTTGAGCATCTGCCTTTGGCTTGAGTTGTGATCCTGGAGCCCCGGAATCGAGTCCCATGTCAGGCTCCTTGCAAGCAGCCTACTTCTCCCTCTGCCTATGTCTCTGCCTCTCTCTCTGTGTCTCTCATAAATAAATAAATAAAATCTTTAAAAATAAAAACAAAAAACCAATTTATTGTGGTTAAGTGATGTAAATGATAATCCCTTAAAAATGACAATACTAGGGGATCCCTGGGTGCCGCAGCGGTTTGGCGCCTGCCTTTGGCCCAGGGCGCGATCCTGGAGACCCGGGATCGAATCCCACATCGGGCTCCCGGGGCATGGAGCCTGCTTCTCCCTCTGCCTGTGTCTCTGCCTCTCTCTCTCTCTCTCTCTCTGTAACTATCATAAATAAATAAAAATTAAAAAAAAGATTTATAAAAAAAAGACAATACTAGACATTTAGCAATGTTCCACAAGGTTATTGATATCTTATTATCTTTTGTTTTATATTTTCACATTTGTTAACAATCTTGGCAATAAATAGGAAAAAACAAAAACAAAACACCTCTACATTTTAAAAATAATTCAGAACAGTGGAATTATATTCTAGTATTCTTTTTTAAAATGGCATCATCACACATATCAATCATTCAGTTTCTAAATGTTCTAAAGAAATTTTTTCAAGAAATCTCTCACCTGATTTTCTGCCTCCCCTCCCATCTGCCCCCCCCCCCCCCCACACACAGGGGTCATCAAATTGGAAAGATGCATTTGGAGCATGAGTTAAATTTGTCTGATGGGACAAAATAGTAAACCCACCCTGAAAACATCTCTTCATACACAATACACATAAATAAAAATGTTATTCATAAGTAGGGTCTTTACAAATGGTTTTCATTGAGAATGTGTGGATTGAATAGCAAGAGGCCTCATTAACTCTCTGTGACTAGATCATATTCCTGTTTTTTTTTTCTTCTAATGTATGGATGTGTGTGTAGTGGTGTGTGTGTGTGCCTGTATGTCAAACTTAAGCAAAATTATTTTTTTCATTTTAGTTAACATCACATACATTTCTTGGTTTAGCCAGGTTGACTTTGCTGTCAGAAATTACTGACCCAGGGCAAGCTATACAGCCATCAACAATCCTATGAAATTCGTAACTTATCTTCCTTCTTTTCTGTCAAATCTGTTATTTTTTAAATTTCACCTTTTTCTCCTCTCCCATTTCTTGCTAATGAACTGATACTTTTAATATTTCTGCATCGTGTAGGATATCAGAAAGTGGTGATATTGTTAGTTGAATCAGCAACTACCCTTCTTCTGAACCCAACTGTTCTCTTAACATATGTGGGACTTTGGGAGTGTTTTAACTTTTTTTTTTTTTTTGAAGTGCAGTGTTCATTGATGCTCATTTCAAAGGCTTAAAAGATTTTTTGTATAAACCTACTGATTTTGTCAACTTTAGCTACTCTGAGTCAATTGAACCAATTTAGTATATAGACTAAGTTGACAAAAGAAAACTGAAGGGATATAGGTGATAACTTTATGGTTTCATTAGGAAATAAAATATCAACATGACTATGGAGCTTTAATGGCAAAGAACCTAAAACTAAGTTAATGAACCACTTCATCCACAAACTCTGTGTGCCATATAGTGGATATTCCCTAGTGTGTTCATTGACTTATTCTTTCTTACTTATTCTTCACAACAAGGGGAATAACTAGAAATCACAAAGGAAGAATACTAGCTAGGCATGACACCTGTAAAGTTGTGTTGTCTTCTGACTCTATTGAAAAATCTTTATATCGATCACAATATGATTACTTAAACACTAAAGGCTTCTTCAAAATTTTTCCAATGAAAGGCTTATTTTGTATTTTCACTGAAAGAACTTGTATTTTGAAAAAAAGTAAATTTCAAAGGATTGATATAAAGAAATATTCATTTTTTAAGAAATTAAAACAGTTAATGATCAATTACAGCTTCTGGTTAGTATGCTGTTACCAAGATTACTGTATATGGTCTCATTCATTTGGGGAATATAAAAATTAGTGAAAGGGAATAAAGGGAAAGGAGAGCAAATGAGTGAAAATATCAGTGAGGGTGACAAAACATGAGAGACTCCTAACTTTGGGAAATGAACAAGGAGTAGTGGAAGGGGGGGTAAGCGGGGGGTTGGGGTGACTGGGTGATGCACTGAGGGGGGCACTTGGCAGGATGAGTACTGGGTGTTATGCTATATGTTGACAAATTGAACTCCAATTAAAAAAAAAAAACAAGATTACTATATTGAACTGAAGTACTTAAAGGCCAAAGCAAAATGACAAATCAAGTTGTTCTTTTGAGACTCTTTCAACAATAAATGACAGATCCCTGTTTGGTAAATTTTGCCTGTAGACTGAGATTTCTAGATTAGGAAGTGTTTTCTGTAGTATCACTCAGAGAGTGTTGTTTTTGACCATTTAAGATTTTAACCTTTTTTCAAACTTTTAGCCTATAATGGGGAATTATTATAGAGTTAGACATGCATAGTTTTACCTTAAGACAGTTATGTATGTAAACATGTAAATGATAGCTTCAGGAACTGAAATTATTTCATTTGATTGTTATTGATTTATTTAATCATCATGGTAGGTATTCATAGGCCTCTTTTGAAGAACAATAACTTGACTATATATTTGAGATTGGGCATGTTCTCCGTTCTCTTCCTTTTCTGATGGCAGAAAGAGGTTTATCACTTAATTTGTTCAGGTTCATGGGAAGTAGAAAAGCTTGCAGTTTAGAGACATGGGCTTAGTTATTGGAGGGGGCTAAAGCTTTGTGACCTTAGCAACAAGGGACTGCTATAAAACCCTAAACTTTAGTTTCTTCCTATGAAGTAGAGATACTAGTATTCCTCTCAGTAAGCTCCCATAAGGATTAAATGTGTGTAAATTCCATAGGGACAAAATAGACATCAAATAAAACAGCATTACTTTTTCAAAAATGAAGGAAGACTTATTGCTAATCTATTAGTGGTTTATTCAACTTTTATGTAGTACAGAGTATGTACTACAGTATTTTGACATTCATCACATTGTATAATTTGAACACTGAATGCACAATGATTTGAGAAGTTTAAGTGTGTCAGTTTGAAGTTACTTATCTCTGTCTTGGAACTGGTGTCTATGGAACTTGTACAAAGTAATTGATAAGTATAGAGCAGACTGAGTGATACCTAGCAACTTGAAGTTGTTTAAAATACTTGCTTCTCTAACATGGGAGCTCCCACTACCAACCATTTAATGGGCTTTAATGGGATTTACCAGGCTAGTTTTTAGTGTGATGGTTGAATGATGCACTAGGTAGGAAATCTCCCAAATTAGCTCCCAAGTTCAGATTCTCAAAGAATTTGACTCTTCGTGTGCTCTTCTAGTTATGATTATGATGATGAGGTATTGGAATTTTATTTTCTATGGCCTTCAAAATGTGCCTCAGTGCTATTGTCTTGTGAGAAAGTCAGTTTTCTTATTGTAGGGTAACTAGATATTAATAGTAACAGTATGATAATAATTATATATAATATATAACACTATATAATAGTATATGACATAATAAAAGAATAAGTTGTATTTCACAAGTATTGAAGTGCCACCAATAAGCTTGTTACATATTGAATGGGTTGAAAAAATGGCAACTGTATAGCCCTTGCTCTCAAAGGGATCAAATCCCAGGCAGAGAGGAAGAAAAAGGAGAGAGTAGCAGAAAGGACAGGAGATAAGGGTGTGTGTGTGTGTGTGTGTGTGTGTGAGAGAGAGAGAGAGAGACAGAGAGACAGAGAGACAGAGACAGAATGAGATGTGAGAGTACAGATTCGAGAGTGATGTAATAAATTCACTAATGGACTAATAAACATATCATTTCATTTAAAGGAATACAGAGAAAAAAATAGCCTCCTTTGGAAAGGCCAGGGAAGAATTTACTTATGAAGAAATATTTGAGCTGGATTATAAGGACAAACTTTTCTCAGGAAGTTGGTGGCTATGGTGTCCTTGTTTTATACATATACAGCATGCAGATGCCATACACAGCAATTTAGAAACTATTAATCTTTCCTCTTGTTTTGAAAGAAAGATTGATGGGAGTGATTTCTTTTTTTTTTTAAGATTTTCTTTATTTATTCATGATAGAGAGAGAGCGGCAGAGACCCAGGCAGAGGGAGAAGCAGGCCCCATGCAGGGAGCCCGACACGGGACTCGATCCCAGGACGCCAGGACCACATCCCGGGCCGAATGTGGCGCTAAACTGCTGAGCCACCGGGGCTGCCCTTGATTTCTAAATATCAAGGAAGAATGCCTTTGGTGATAGAATAATGTCCCCCCAAAGATGTTCACCTAGGACTCCCAGAACCTCCGCTTATGTTTTACTACATGGCTTTACTAAAGGGGAATTAAAGTGGTGGGTGAGATAATGGTGTTAACGAGCTGACTTTTAAATTAGGGAGAGTATTCGGAGTTACCTGGGTGGATCCGTTGTGATCACAGAGGTCCTTAAATATGGAAGGGAAGGGACAGAAGAGTCAGTGTTAGAGTGCTGAGATGTGAGAAGGACTCAACTGGCCATTCGTGGCTTGAGGATGGAAGGGGGCCATGGGCCCAGTAAGTAAGGCAGTCATTAGAAGAAGAAAAAGCCGACAGGCTCCAGGAGGGACTGCAGCCCGGCCAACATGCTGATTTTAGCCCAGAGGGACCCATTTCAGATTTCTGATTTCCAGAACCGTGAGATAATGCGTTTGTCTGAAACACTAATGTGTGATCATTTGTTGAAGTAGCACTAAGAAATTAACTCACCTCTGGAACATAGATGAGCCTTAAGACTACATTTTTTTCTACCATCCCACGTTCAATGATATACATTAAGATTACAATGTATATATATGTATACAATGTACGTTAATAGTAATGTACATTATTACTATTAATACATTAATAGTAAAACATGGCATCCAACTTTTCCAAAGAAGGTTTAGCTTTGCATTTTAGCTGGTAGAAAGAACGGGCTAGAAAGGGAAGAAAGAAAGCGCACCCGATGAAACAAAAGTACAGATGCAAGAATTAGCCATGAGAGTCTGTTTAGAAATTTGTGCTTAAGTTATGTGCATGTTAATGACTAAAATGCTCGTGGAATTGAGCAGCGCGGGGAGAGTCGGGGGCAGGCACGAGGCTGCCGGAGCCAGAAATAGGCCCCGACGTGAGCGGATCAATTCTTGTTAATCTTCCTTGTCGGAACCGCTTAATAACCTCGATCGCATTCACGCAGCGGCTCCCGATGGCGATGGGCTGTGGGCACGGCTGTGACTTGCTCTCCCTCCCACGCTGCCCCCGTGTCTCGAGTGGGAGCTCCGTGGGTTCCTCACGAACCCATTCGCATACCCATTGCGCAGTAGGGCGCAGCTGCTCCCCGCGTTGGAAGGGCTGCAGGCGTCTGTAGCAGCGAGGTCTGCAGAGCAGCGAGTGGCGCATCGTGGGCGCTGAGCAGACGTCGGCTGCAGTCGGTGACCTGCACGGGACTGCAGGAGTGTGGTGAGGCCCGGGCAGGCGGTCAGAACCGTGCCCATGCGCTCCGGGTCGTAAGATGCGCGCACACCGGGACCTCCGCGTGCCGCGTGCAGGTCAGCCCTGGCGGCCGCGGGCGGGATCTCGGGCCCCTAGTGAGCGCACAGCCTGCTGCGCGCCCCGGCCCCGAAGGAGCGGCCCGGGCTCCCCTCGGAGGAGAGGCCTTTGTAGTGTCCTGCTCCGATCAGGCACAGGGAATTCCATCCCTGTTTTGTCCCCTTTCCCCATTGATCAGGGTGTGTAAAGATACAAAAGCAGGGGATCCCCGGGGGGCTCAGTGGTTTGGCGCCTGCCTTAGGCCGGGGGTGTGATCCTGGGGTCCCGGGACCGAGGCCCACGTCGGGTCCCTGCACAGAGCCTGCAGAGAGCCTCTGCCTCTCTCTTTCTCTGTGTCTCTCATGAATAAATAAATAAAATCTTAAAAAAAAAAAAGATACAAAAGCAGAATAAGGGCTAAAATTACATTACTTAAGACAAAATTTCATATTTCCTTTGAATGAAGAGCTCCGCATTTAAATCATGAAACAGTCCTTTTAGTACGTTTTTGATGAGGAAACATCCGGAGGCAACATTGGAGCAACAAAAAGTAACTTGGATTTTAAGTGTTGGCATAGTCAGGGATGTTTAAAGTTTTTTATTTGCATTCCCTGGTGCATTTTTTATGATTCAGATTTTTTAAATGAGTTTTAGTAATGTTCACAGATCTATTCCTTGTTTGCTGGATTCTTTGTTCCGCTTGGAATGATACAGAGACAGGGAAACTTTGGAGCTGTGGGTTCTCACCAGGCGGTAAGGAAAGGGTTCCTACTACACCGTCTCCGCCCCACTAACATCCTGGGTTACTACAGAATCATAGTATTTCCGTGTCTTTCAAAAACATACGTAGAAGATACTACGGCCAAATTATAGTTTTAAGTGCTTTATAAATATTAGCTAAATCCTCATAAAAACCCTGAGGTACTACTCATTGTGATTATACGCACCGAAGAGAAGACTGAGGCAGGAAGAGGTGAAACAACTTGGCCAAGGTCTCACAGCTAGAAAGTGGTACAGTTAGATTTCTTCAATTCAGGTACCTTTACTCAGTATTTCTGAACAAAAAGAGACAGAATTTCTTTTCCATACAAGAAACTCAATGATAACTATTTCCATTACTCTTTTTTTAAATGCCCACTTTAAATTCTATGTGTGCTACAACCTTAGAATGTATTTGGATTATTGCTATTTGATTGGATTAGATGGCAGAAAAACAATTTCTCAAACACATATCATAATGAAATTTAACATTGATTTATGAGTGAATGATGGAGGAGTTGGCTACTCTGCTCATATAATAAGCTTTTAAAAAATCCCAATTTATTTTTTTTTCCTGTGGGGAGGTAAAATTTGAGGTTTATAATATACCTGATTTATGTTTTACAGTAGTTCTTTAATGATATATCAATAAGCGTGCCAAGGGTAAATTTGGTTTTCCAATTGGTAGATTTGCCAAGGATTTTCTTTCTTTTTTTTTTTTTTTTTACCAAGGATTTTCAAACAATGTTTAATACTTAAAACTTATCCTATATCAGAGAGATATTATTTGTGACCATTTCTAAATTGAACAGAATTTAATGTTAGCTTGTTTATCTATTTTAGCCAAAAAGCTAATGGCATTATATAAATGACAAAAATCTTTGGGAAAAAGTGGACTGGACTTTTGAAATAAAGATTCAAGTTCTTAAAAAAAAAAAAAAAAAGATTCAAGTTCTTCAAGGAGAGTAATTGAGCCAAATGGAAGACAGTTTCACTTTCTAAACGGCAGAGAGGTGTTTAAACCCTATAAAGTCGTGGTTATGGAGTTGTCTGTAGTTGGGTTGTTTAGATTTCTATCCTAGCTCTGTGTCTTTGGCCAAGTTGCCCACCTCTCTGGGTCTGTTCCCAGCTGATAAAATGAACACAGTAAATCTAGAATCATGAGAATTAAATGATTTCATATAGAAAGCATTTTGAATAGTACCTACAACATTCTAGTTCGACTTTGTTGTTGGGGTGATGGAGCTGATAGTGAGGAGGAGAAGGAAGAAGAAGAGGAGAGCTTCACTGGCCTGTGATCCAGGCACTCTGAATAGCGGGTAGGACAGGGCCGCATTATGTAAGTGAAGTATTACTGCAAATGTTGCAGCTATCAGCCTTCCTCTCAGAGAGAACTTATGATAACTAATGAAAATGTGCAATTCTCTTTCACGTGAGTGGTGATGATGGATGGTAAAATCATTGTATTACTTTGCTAGGGCTGCCATAACAAAATATCACACACTAGGGAGCTTAAACAACAGGATTTTTTTTTTTTTTCTAATTCTCTAACAGTTCTGGAGACTAGAACTCGAAGATCAAGGTGTCTGCATGTTTAGTTTATTCTGAGATCTTTCTCTTCGGCCTGCAGATAGCTGTTTTCGCACCCTGTCCTCACAAAGGATTTCCTTGGTCTAGGCTCATCTGTGGTGTCTCTCTGTGTGTTAAGATTTCCTCTTCATATAAATACGTCACTCACATTGGCTTCGGGCCCACCCTAATAGTCTCATTTTAACTTACATCTTTGAGTCCCTATATCTATATCTCCTCCTGAGGTGGTGGGGCTTAGGGCTTCAACATAACAGTTGTGGGAGAACGCAGTTTAGCCCTTCACCGCTTTATTTGGAGCAAATGAATTTAAAACCAGTGACTAAATGTCTGGTCCAACTGTGAAATGTCATCATCTCTTTTTAACGCCTCAATCCTGAAATCGATGGGTATGTGTCCTCTAGGATTACCTGTTGTGATATGAAGGTTATCTCCTAAGGAATGGATTGATTATACTCTAATCAGACCAAAGCTATTTTAAAGAGTTCCACATCTGATAGAAAATTCGAAATAGACTTTTGATTCCATATATTTACAACTGAAATAATCACCAGTTAGAGAATTCAGTATTCCATTCAGTGTTCAATTAATTTCTGATGAAATTTTTATCCTGTCACTCTGAGAACCAGAGAGGGTAAGTTATAAAAGTTTCCCTCCAGAGACCCCCAGGAACATTGCTGACACTGGAAACCAAACCTTTCCTGACAAAAGTTACTCAAAAATATATTTCACTAATTCTTAGACATTAGAAAATGGATCTTAGAGGTGTTTATCAATGGGACACCTGGGTGGCTCAGTGACTGAGCTTCTGCCTTTGGCTCACGGCGTGACCCCCGGGGTCCCGTGATTAAGTCCCATGTCGGGCTCCCTGCAGGGAGCCTGCTTCTCCCTCTGCCTGTGTCTCTGCCTCTCTCTCTCTCTGTGTCTCGTGAATAAATAAATAAAATCTTAAAAAAAAAAGAATGTTTTTGAGATCAATGGTACTATCAATCAAAGCTATATAATTAACAATCAGTTATCAGACACACTTTGCATGAGGAATGAAATGTCATCTCCAGGTTCCTTGCAGTTAAAAGTTTCTTAGTACTTGATGCTACTGTATTTTGTACCATGAAGTTGTGTATATCTATACATATGCAGATATATATGAAGAGAGAGGATTCTTAAATAATAAATGGAGAGAAATATATATTCATACACATACATACACAAGACTTCCTTATTATTTATTATCTTACTTGGGCCAAAACAAAATAAATCAAAATATTTTTGATACCGTCAGTATTGCTGTAATAAAGATATAACCATAAAAATAACTCCATTTTAGTCAACTGGAAAAAAACAAGAACGTGTATATATACTTGTTTAACACAGTATTTGCCAAAAGCAGAATTATGAAATTTATTGTTAATTGAAAAGCAAACCCAAAATGAAGTAGCCGTAGTATATCAGAGGGTAATTTCCATGTGAGAGGGGAAGCAGAACATTATGTTTGCAAATATACACCAGAGAATACTATTTTGTGTCTTCAAATGTAGTTTACTATACAATTTAGAGGAATCTTGAGTTATCAAGTGGGGACCTGCTGTTAATGAATGATATTGGTTGGCTTTTTTTAGTTGGAATCCTTCTAATAAGTGATTTTTTTGTTTTGTTTTGTTTTGTTTTTGCCACTAGAAAGAATGTGTGCAAGTTTCTTTTTTGCACTTTCACCTTTTTTTTGAATAAAAACCTCAATAGAATTTCAACATATCTTTATGGAGCTTCTCTGTACAAATGACTGAGTCAACCCTTTGGGCTTTTCCCTCCTTTTCAACCTCCTTCCCACCGCAGCGACCACTGGGGGCCCTTGGAAACCCCAGTGACCCAGGACCCAGGTAGAAATGTGACTGCCCCAAGCATTAAAGAGTTGTTTATTAACCCCCTGTTGTTCTTCCTGTTTTCTCAAACTTCCCCAATCCAGTTCTCATAATAAGCATCAATAAATATTGATGGAAATATTGGAAAAGCCAATGCCTGGGTGGATTTAGATGTAGATAGTGTGGTGTACCATACCTACTATTCGAGCCCTACCTCTCAGATTCCTTAAACCTACTCTGTGTCCTTCTGCATTCATGATTTTTTTTTCCTATGACTTTCTGTGTAACTGGAACACAACATCTTTCATCTTTGCCTTTTGAAAAGTTGTCCATCCTTTGCTAATCATTTCAAATATTCTAACTCTCATTCTCTGGTGCTCTCCAACTAAATGAGATTCAATAGTTTTTGACAATAATCTTATCCTTTGTAATATAATCCAACACACTGTGTTAATTGGCCAAAAACTCCTTGAGTGGAGTGAAGAGTGTTCGGAAAGATACCTAGGCATTTGTTTACACCCATTTCTTCAGTTTGGAAATTTAAGAAATGGAGTAGCTGAAATTGCTACAAAATGCATGAAAAGCTAGGTAAGAGGTGCTTGGACAGAGCCTTGAAGATAACCAATATTTAAGGTACAGAAAAGAGGCCAATCAGAGTAAGAAGAAACACATGCATATCATGTATCTATAGGCCTTTACCATATATAAGGTAAATGTAAGCTACATAAATATAGTTTAGTCTAAAATGTGCACCTGGCAAAGGAGAAATATCGAGCCATAATAAAGAAAATAGCAAATTATTTCAAATAATTGTATCCAGTTGCTAGTAAGGGGCTACTTAAATGTAAGCTTGTGAACTGGGCAAGTGGTCCTGGTGTATTCCATAGGTTGCTGGTATTCTCAAATTTGAGTTCAGGTGCTGTGCTGGTACAACTGAGAAATATGGCAGTCTTTTCTCAATTTGGACAAGAAGCAAAATTAC